>NC_133652.1:61975704-62275704 GCF_009905375.1 Apium graveolens
GTAAATAAGACATGCTATTAGCTTTTCTAAACTGTCACTTGTAATTTCTATTTATAGAAAAGCAGATCTTCCATTTCTGGCTTAGCATATCTTTAGCATCCCGAATTCACTTTAATCTTCCTTTGTCAGTTAATCTTTACCATTGATCTTGCACATTCTTCAAGCTGCTTTTTGTAGACTTGTCAATCCAGATGTTGGATTGTTTGTTGATTGTTTATCGTGGATATTGAACTGATCTGCAACCTTGTACTTTGAGATTGTACATCGAGATCTCCAGTTTAGGTCTATAGAACACTTGACATCTCGATAAGTATATTGGCTTATCGAGATCTCTAGTACTCTATATTTTGTTTGGCTTGTAGAGGTCTTCAGTTCTCTATAAGAGAATTTTGGCTTGTCGAGATCTCTAGTCTTCACATCTTCACTTTGACTTATCGATAACTCTTAGTTCTCTAGTGGCTTCTTGACTTATCGATTTCTCAGAGATCTCCAGTCAAATTAACTTGTCGAAATCTCAGAGTCCTCTAGTGAATTTTAACTTATCGATATCTCTGAGTTCTCTAGTGAATTTTGACTTATCGATATCTCCGAGTTCTCTAGTGGAACTTGACTTATCGATAACTCAGAGTTCTCTAATGAATGTAGACCTGTCGATAACTCTGAGTTCTATAGTGAAGAAATGACTTGTCGATATCTCTAATCTTCATGTCTTCAATTTGGCTTGTCGACATCTCACTGAGTTCTCTAGTAGCTTTCATGACTTCTCGATAAGCCATTCTGGAGTTCTCGAATGACTTCTCTATAACATTAAATCTGTGACTTGTAGAGATCTTGACTTAGAGTATTTTTCTCCAAACAGATTTATTCAACTCCAAACTTCTTCAAAATTCTTCTGAGGCATGATCTTTTTATTCTTCTTCCAGATAGAATCCTTAGGCTTGATACTGTTTTAGGAAAAAAACTCCAGTCTGCTCCTTTGTATTTTTACAGACTTTAAGTGTTACAAGTACAAAATACAGATTAACACAACAATACAACTTACTTAGGGTTGGCCCCAAGCTTAGCTTATTACCACACATAACATTTCATTAATCTCCTCCTTAGATCAAATGTCCATTTGGCTTGCTTCATACTTTGATCAGGGACACTAATGATATTGTTATCTCCAGTGATCTTTGACATCATCACTTATATTTTACAATATCCCCCAACTTGTTCATTATGGAATTATGCACAAGTTCTGATTGATGATGTCAAAACTCTAATTAAATGCAGAATGCAGAAGTCAATCTCCCCATCTTGTCATCTTTGTGAGTTGCATTTAGATTTACTCTTCTCTCCCCTATCAAGAATAGACTTATTCTACTCTCCCCCTATCAAGAAAAGAATATTATTATTTGGCAACATCCATCAACTGTTTTGGCATTTAGATATATTCTCCCCCTTTTGACATTATCTCCAGGTAGAAAGATCCAGCTAGATGCACATTGTTCAAGCTTTTGTCATTGTCCATTTAGAACACTATTAGCAGCTTCAAGCTTCAGTGAGATCTGTAGTGATGATTTCATCAAGTAGAATAGGAGTTTCACTTAGATCTGCAGAAGAAGTCTGTCAGCAACAAAAGTCCTAAGCTCTCTCTTCTTTTGAATAAGTAGTCTCACTACTTCTCACTGCACTAGTCTCATGACTTTTAAGAGTCAGAGTTTCCTCACAAGGATTACTAAATCCAGACACTCATCTACCTCTCCTTTTTCCAGGAAGGATCCTGCCTCCCTTATTTTTGTTTTTCGCTCAATCTTTTCTCTCATCCTCACATGAAAGGCTCAATTGTTGTTTGACTTACAGAAATAAGAGGTGGCTGAGAAGAGTTTTATGTTATCACATGATTAGGGGTAATCCATATAGGCCTAATCATACTCATTTCATCAGAAGAGTGAATACCAGTTTGAGGTTGTGAGATGGATGGTTCATCAGAAACATCTATGACTAGGGTCACAGTTTGACTCACAGAATGCTCTGTGGTTTTGACAGTGTGTTATCCTCCACTTATAGTGGGAGCCTCCAATTGAATTGGAGGGGATTTGACTGGGTTACTGTCTTGTACACCAGCAGCAAACCTTTGTGTGTCTTGCAACACACTGGTACTTAAATGTGCTATACTTGCCTCTCTCATAACAGTATCATAGGCAATTATACTTCTAGCTTCAACTACTAAGGCAGCTTCTGCTAGAGTTATGAGGGAAGTTGTTCCTTCTTGAGAAACCTCCAATTGAATTGGAGAGGATTTAAATAGCTCCCCCTCAGGAGTACTACCCTCAAACCTTTCAGTCTGTGAAGACTGTTTTGCACATGAAGGTGCATTAGTGATATTCATGGAAAAATTGATGAAATTCCATGTTTGTGGTGGTTTCTTTTCTCAAACAACAAAACAACTGAAGAACATTTTGAGGTTTCCGTCCTTTTGTAAAACAGGTTTCTTTTGAGAGTCACCTGAGTGGGATTGTGTTTGAGTTTGTGTTGCTGTGCCTGGGTGAACTGCAGTTTAGCACAAATACCTGTTGATTGATCATCTGAATTTCCTGTTGTTGTCTGAATAGATTGTGTTGGACCTGTAATATATTGAACATATGTATCTTTTTGGAGTTTAATTAGACATATGCATTGCAAGTTATTCAGTTGCAAGCATTATTACAGAAAAGATAATAATTAATTCAGATAAACACATAGCAATCATTACACAAACAAAAGAATGATAGAGAAGGAGTAGAAGTTTCATTAATAATGGAAACATAGTACATTAAGATATAGATTTCAACAAGTAAATCCTAATCCTAACTACTCTAGTTTCTGCTTCTTCTTCTCGGCCTCTATCCTCCTTACCCGGCGCTGGTAAGCTCTGGACATGGAGTGTGCAAGAGAAATGATTCTCTCCTGCAACTCCAGAGCAGCAAGACGTTGCTGCTCAGCCACCATGGCATGACTCTCCTGCTCCAGAGAGACTTCTCCCTCAAAGAAAAGAAAGTTTATCTGATCATCCCATGAGAGTTCGTCAAAGACGTCAAGTGGAACATTAAAGGGGCTGCATACGATCCCTTTGATGCGGAATTGAAGCCCAAAAGGGTCATAATAGACCTTATTGTCAGCCAAGTGATGGGCTGGAAGATAAACACCGTTGTTGAGCGTGTGGAAAACAGGGGCAGCCATTGGAGAGAGATGAACAATAAGTGAGTTTTGAGGTTAGGATATTTATTGAGAGAGAGAGCAGTGATGAATAATGAGGAGCGAAGGGTTTGAATTTATAGAAGGAGAAAAGAAGGAAACCAAGAGACTCTTGAGTTGCCCGGATAATAAGTGTAATAATCACACAAACATACCTTACGAGTACCTAGACAGTTAGAAGTGACTTTACTTTCTAGTTACTATTCCCCATGCAAGTACTCAAGAATCTTAGTTCACTTTCTAGGTAAACTATTCCCCATGCAAATAAACAAGTAACCCTACACAAAAAATAACCCTTCCTATCAGCAAAATATTTCACTAGCCAACTCATCAAAAAAAATATTGATAAGGAATTATTTTGAATAAATTCAAAACACATAATTATCAAATAGTCAAATAAATTTAACTATTATGAACATTCTCAAAACATCACATATAATGTACTAGTCTACTTACATTAGACTAACATAATCCATATTTAAAAAAAAATGCACATAAGCACGTAAATGTATTAATAAGTATGAGTAATAATAGACAAAGTATGTCAAAAGTATTTTGCTGAACATAATTTATGAATTAAATTATTTCAGATTTTCATACTTTTTACTTCTTTTGATCTGTTATTTATTAACTTCATATATTTAGAATATGAATTAATAAATATTCAGTTTGCTTAGAATTTTGAGAAATTCCAAGTTAAAATATGTATCGAGAAGTCTGGATATTTATAGTAAAAGTAAGTGACTTGTCGAGAACTCAAAAATAGACATTTGGAGTTTGTCTATCGAGAAGTCATTTTAAGAAATGAAGTACATATCGAGAAGTCATTTTAAATTACTCTTTTAGAGAACTCAAAATTGACTTATCGAGATGTCAAATAAATACCCAGTTTGTCCAAAAGGTGGACTGAATTAATTCCAACTTTTATTTGAATAAGTTCAAAATAAAATTAGAATAAATTTTCCAAAAGTATATTACCAAAATAATTTATTAAATTAAATTATTTCAGTTCCGAGTTATTGATAAGTCAAAAAATACACTTGTAGAGAACTCCGTGAATTAACACTACTAGAGAACTCTACAAAGACTTATCGATAATTCATATTGTTAGGTCACACACACTGTAGATGGGGTGAATACAGTGTAAAATACAATCAAATCGAACTTTTAATATTTCAAGTAACAGAAAACAAACTTTATTGAAACAATAAACTCTGTTACAGTATGGAACTGTTACCTCTCAGTGATGAACAAATATCACGAGAGCTGCTAAGGTTACAATGAATAATCTTCTCGAATATGATAACACTTATAGTGTAAACCCTATGTCTGTGTTTATATACTACACAATTACAAGATAATCGCTAATTGATATGGAATATAATTCTGCTTCCTAAAATATATCAATCAGATATCTTTTCTTCCAAGTATTCTATTCTTCATAGAATTCCTTCTTCATGCATATCTCTTCTTATGTTTATCTTGATCTTCTTTCCTTCAATCAGCCACTGTCCTTATTTGAACGTCCTTCAGCACTTAAGTTCTGATATCCATCTTCTGATGATTATCTCCTAATAATATAAGTACTGATATCCTTAAGTCCTGACTTCCAGTATAAGTACTGATTCCCAGTTAAGTACTGATTTGTCCTGTTAAGTAAGATCTGAAAAAACTAAACATAAATCATATTAGCCATGACATTATCAAATATATCTAACAGTCTCCCCCAACTTGTAAATTAGCAAAATATACAAGTTTAACAGATATTTGATGATGTCAAAAACATTAAGTACAAATGCATGAGAATTAGACTAGATAACTACAACTTACAGTCCTTAAAGCTTTACCAATCTTTAATTTCTGTTAACAACTTCAGTCTATACAAACATCAGAATTTAAGCAGTTGTAGATCTTTGACCTGGCTTCATCTTCTGATCTCTCTGATGTCAGGAGTTGTTCTGAGATAGTTTTTCAACAAACATCTCTCAGCATATCTAAGTTCATCAATCATTCTCCTTTTAGCATCTTTAAGCTCTGCATTATCTTCACCAATTTGAAAGATTGCAGCCCTAAGATCATTAATCTTTGCTTTTCTTATAACTTGATCCAGTCTGATCAGATAAGCTTTATCAGACTCAAGATTGAATTCCACAGCCCTGTACCCTAGAAAGGTAGTTATAATTTGAGCAGAATTGGGCTTCATTTCAACTATATCACCCTTGTGATCTCTGTACTTTGGAACATATGTGCTGTCAGACTTAACAGAATAAAGCCTTTTCTGTCTCTGAATCTGATCCTTCAAATAGTTTGCAGCAGTTCCTGTCAATCTGTCATCCACTTGAAGTAAGAATAGTACATGCTCCAATTCTTCAAAATACTTCAATGGAATGGCATTTTGCCTTATATGATAAACCCAACCATCTGTCATGAAGTACAACAAGATGTATTCTTTCAAGTAGTTATGGTAAACCATTTGTACAGATTCCAGTTGATTCAATCTCTCAGGAGTTGCTCCAATACCTGGTTCACTCAAGGAAGTTGGATCATTGGTAGTGTTCTGTATTCTTCTTTCATCAGCACTTCCCAATCCAGTTTTATCTCTTGCTTCCTTTCCAGTAACTACTCTAGCTTCAAAACCACTTGCAGCAGTCTTCAAAGGTTGAGTCTGTTTTGCTTTAGTGAATCCTGGTAGGAGTGTCTTTGGTCTATCTTCTGATATCAAGTTAACTTGAGCTGTCTCAGAGGTTACTTGCTTCTTTTGAATATCAGAACTTACAGCTTCTTGACTCTGAACAACTTGAGCCATGTCAGAGGTTGTTTTAAGAACTTTTCTTGAAGTCAGAGCAAGATCATCCTTTTCATCAGTGATTTCTTCATTCTCAGGAGGCACATAAACCTTGATAGGTTCACCAACCTTTTCTTTACCCTTGGATCTTGGATCTATCTGCGGTTGTGATTTAGCCAATGTTGCTTCAGTACGTGTCCTTTCTTTGATCACAATGCCTTTGAGTTTTGGAAGTGGCTTTTTACCAGAAGCTTCAGATTTAGATGTGACTTTCTTTGATTTAAGTCTGGCTTCTTCTTCCATTAAACTCTCCAAGTCCATTCCTGGATTTTCCTGAAGAAATAACTGTCTTGACATTTCTTCATCAAGATCTAAAAGTTCATCAGAACTTATCCTTTTACCAGTAGCAGAACTTATTCTTTTCCCAGTATCAGAACTTGTCCTGTGACTTGTGATTTCAGCTTTTCTTGATGTGAAACCTCTACCTTGACTATGACCTCTACCCATTCCAGAGCTTCCTTGATCATCCTTTTCATTATCCTTCCCTTTCAGTGTCTTGTCAGTCTTGCATTTGGACTTAATTACTGTCTCCCCCTTTTTCGCATCAGCAGGAAGTAGAAGAGAGACAAGCAATTCCACTGAGGCTTGGATTTTAGTAAGTTGAGATTGCTGAGAAGCTTGATTTGTCAGAATATCATTAATCTGAGCTTGTTGTTTCTCTTGAGTCTTCTCAATATAAGCAATCCTGTCAAAGGTAGGTTGGAAGAACTTTTTCTTATCAATCTTTTGAACTTGTTCCTGTTTGATGAATTCTTCCTGAATCTTGTGTAGCTCAACATGAGTAGTTGAATGAAGACCTTGTAGATGTTTAGTACTCAATGCAGTGACTCTATGCTGGGTTTTGAAATCATCAGAATTTAACAGTTCATCAGCTTTAGTCAAGTGCTCAGCAAGATGCTTTTCATTTGGAACACAGGAAACAAAGTTCCAGTCCTTAGTCCACTCCTGTCCTGCAGGAGTTTCACTCCAAGGCACTGGTGCTTATCTGGTAACAAACTTCTTAACAAGTTCAGACTTAAGAATAGTTTGTTGAGGAGCATGTCCTGAAGGACCTGCTGCATCAGCATCCGCATTTGGAGCAGCATCACCAGTATCTCCAGCATTTGCAGCATCAGAACTTACAGAATCAGTATCTGCTGATAAAACAACAGTGTGAGTAGCAATGGAGGCTTCGGCATCCTTCAATTGCTGATCTGGTTCTAAGTTCTGATCAACAGCCATATCCTGATGCTCACCTAAATTCTGATCATCAGCATCTAGATGCAGAGAAGGTGTAGGAGATAACTCTGGAGTTTGAACAGCATCAGTAACAGGTGTTGGTGAATGATTAGTTGATGTTGAAGCTTCTAAGAAAATTACTTCACGCACAACCAAGTTTTGAACATCAATATCAGCACTTGTGCCTGGATCAACAGGAGATACAGATGGTGTGTTGACCTTTTCAGAAATAGTTTCCTGAGATGGAGTTGATGAAGAAGAAGTGACTTTAATAAATTCCTTTTCCTGTGAGATCAGAGATTCCTGATCCCCTTCCTGAGTTACTACTGCTTCATCATCTGAAACAGGTCTTTTTGCCCTTTGTTTCTTGTATCTCTTTGTAGATTTGGATTCCTTGGGAGTTTCAGGAACTGTCATTCTTCTAAGCCTCTTGAGAAACCTAGATCCCCCAATTCCAGAATCCTTCTGAGAAGTCACTTTCTCAGCTTGTTTAACAACATGTTCTGAAGAAGGAACATGTTCCTCAGTATCAGATTTATCTCTCAAAGCAATCTTCCTTTTCTTTTGAGGTGTTTGAGGAACAGTCTTTGTCCTCTTAGGTTTGGAAGATGAAGGCTTCACAGTAGGTACTGAGGATGAGGATTGAACGGTCTGTGAAGTGGAGAGATAGGATTTGATATATTGCCTGAGGGTTGGTTGAGTAGAATGAGTGGTAGGTGCTGATGGTTGTTGTGGTGTTTGGATGGTTGTTGTTGGTTGGACATCAGAATAAACAGATTTATAAGTATCAAGATCAGCATTTACTAAGATCTGTTTTACAGACTGAGGAATCTGTAAAGGTCTAACCACTGATTTCTTAGTGTCAGCATTTATCAGGTCATTAAAGTAACGTTTTGCAACCTTAAAAGGTGGAGTTGAGGAACTGACTAATTGAGGTTCATCAGTACAAAAAGTATATATAAGTTGACAGAATCTAGCAAAGTAAACAACATTCCTATCCTCTGTCATCCTATCCCCAATAAAACAAATTATAGCAGTTGCAAAATCAAAATGAGTTTGGTTTATAATAGCATACCCGATGTGCTGACTCATAATAGGAATAGCATCAAAATTCGAACACTTGTTCCCAAAAGCTTTAGTGATGCAGTCGAAGAAGAAGCTCCAATCTCTTCTGATATGAGCCCGTTTCAACTGCCCAAGCTTTGCCAAACTCTGTTCATACTCCAAATTGGCCATTAACTCCTGAAGAGCTGATTCCTCTGGAATTGAAAAGGTACATCCTTCTGGGAGATGTAGAGCCTTGCGTATTGTACCAGGAGTGACTGCATATGAAGAATCACCCACTTCGAAAACAATACTGGGAGTGCCATGTGTACCACCATTATCAAAGTGCCCAGTCCGCCAAAATGTCAGAACTTGTTGGCTTAAAAAGACTGAAGGCTGGGTCAATGCATACCCAATCTCACTGTGTGCAAGAAGATCTTGCACAAAATGCAATTTAGATGGAGCTTCAGCATAATCAAGAATTGCAGCATAGTTATTTGGAACAAACTTAGCTCCATCAATGATTAAATCCTTAGGTGCCGTGTGAAAAATTGAGATTTAAGAGTGCCTGTTAGGTGTTTGAGAAAATTTCTGTATGAAAAACCAACGTGAGAAGAAGAAAGAGAATAAAAGCAAGTAGAGAAAAAGTATGAAAGGAAATAAAAGATTAAAAAATCTTCTCTCTGTCTTACTTATACTCTTTTTTTAAAAAAAATTAACCATTGGACACATGTCAGACATGCAGTAATAACGGATAGTTACTGGGCACGAGAAAACAGTAATCATTACTATACCACTTGCCGTTTTTCAAGGAGAAACCGTTCCACTTACCCAGATATTCCATTAATCAAGGTGAAACAGTTTTAATTAAAAATTGAAACCGTTCCCACTAAATTATTTTTCACTGCAACATTAATATTCTGAAAATAAATCAAGTGAAAATGACCAAAATAAATCAGATGAGTAAGTACTGATAAAGTAAAATCAGAACTTAAATTAAAACATAATTTATATAGTCATCAGAATATGAATATTTATCAGGATTTATCAATGCATTACAAAATATCTTAGAGACAAAATCTTGAAACAAAAACAAATTTCATTAATATATCAAGAGAATAAATTCATGAAATTGAAATTACATCAGAATTTATACAAGATTTCCCTAAGCTGCTAAACCTAACATCAACAGCCTTAGTCCTAGCTCAAGAAGCAGGACAAGGCTGATGATGAAGAAAAACAGGAAGAAGAAAATAAATCATTTCTTCTTCCTACTCTCGACAAACAGAATGGCGAGTCGAATGATTCGCTCTTGCTGGCGGAGAGCTTCCAACCTTTCCTCCTCCAATCGCTCCAGATGGCGATGGTAATCCATATAGAAGAACAGGAGGTGGGTGAGTACCTCCTGGGGCACAGAGTCCCATATTTTATCAGGAATGGCAGTGACGTGCCATTCCTACTGCCAATCGGCACAGCTTAGCTCCATATTGAAGGTTTCGTAGTTCAAAAACATGTTGTATCTGACCATGGTGTATTTGATAGAAAAAGTATGAAGGTAAGTTTGTGAGAAAAGATTTGATGGGAAGGCTGTTGTGGAGTGGTTGCTTATATAGGCAAGAGAATGCCAGGAGACACAAAGAAATTTAATGTTGACAGGTAAAATTAATTCTACCTCGTCTCCCCAGACTTGGAAAAAGAAAAACATTCATTGGAAAGAGAAAACATGGTTTTAATGCGCACAAGAAGCAAGTAAAAGTTGACTGTTCATGTACGAGAACCACTATCCCTAAATATAGTGACTGTTAATCTTCCACTTCAACATATCAGGTGTAAACTGAGACTGTTTTTAAATTTTATCCACAAATAAGTCAAGTAAAGAATCAGACTTTAATATCAGAACTTAGACTTATATTAGAACTTAACGGTCATCAGAACATAATTTCTTAACTCGAAAAATGAATGCCTATCTTAGTAAGTCCTCACACAAATTCTGATTTATATTCTTCAGAATTTAATCATCAGAACATGCAATCAGAACTTGTCCTCAGAATTTGTGCAATGTGACACAATAACTGTTCATCTAAAACAACATAGATCACCACAGTGATTTTCATCATTCATATGGAGTGTTTAGTGTGTGCATTAAGCTAAATATCAGACAAGGAGTAAAGTCTGATTCACTTCAGTACATCTTAGAAATAAGGCATAACTAAAACTTTGCTAAAGAGCTGTCATTATTCTGAAACCTGCTGTTGAATTAGTTCATGCATGAGTCCACCTCAACTATTGTGTGCTAATTTTATGCATCTTTTTGAATTCCATTTTACAGTGGCTTCTCAGTGTTAGTGAGTCACAACTGCTCATCAGAATTTATGCTATTATCAGAGTATTTCTCCAGTAATCATAGAGTGTGAAAAGTCACCAAGAAAATATTTTATTTGCTTTTCTGATGCATATTACTTAATACCAGCAATGCACTTGGGTCTTCCCTTCCACATTTTTACTCTAGATCTCAAAGGAGTACCTGATTTTTAATCCTTGATTCTTTTGCTTTTTCTTTTGATAAGTGAGGTTTATAAGCACTTAGTACATTCAACAGATTTACTAGCATCAGAACTTAACAGATGAGTAGCATTATTCTAGTTTGTGACTTAGTAATAAGATAGATAAAGTAAACTCAACTAAGCTCAATTATCAGAATTTGCTTGTGTCAATAGATTTCCACATAAATAATTACTTCTTACATGGGATCCCTTGTTTATTGAAGACTACTAGTTCAGCATCTAGCACAGTTATCCTCATAGGATTGAATAGTTACTTAAACAGACATATCACTTATCAGAGTTTAGAAACATATTTCAGACAACAGTCAGTACTTAAACACATTTGTCAATTAAGCACAGAATACACAAAGAGATTAAATTCTGTAAATACTGATCATAAAGTCTGATATAACAGAACAAAACTAAGCAGATTTAGAGAAAGAACCTGAAACCATTCCAAGTTCATTTACCAATCTTGTAAAAGTGGCTTCACACAATGGTTTTGTGAAGATATCTGCTAGTTGTTGATCTGTTGGAACAAAGTACAATTCCACTGTACTTTCATCCACATGTTCCATTATGAAGTGGTACCTGATGCTGATGTGCTTTGTCATAGAGTGTTGAACTGGATTACCTGTCATAGCAATAGCACTTTGATTATCACAGTAAATAGGGATTTTGAAATATGTTAACCCATAATCCAGTAACTGATTTTTCATCCAAAGAATCTGTGCACAACAGCTTCCTGCAGCAATATATTCTGCTTCTGAAGTTGATGTGGAAATTGACTTTTGTTTCTTGCTAAACCAAGAAACCAATCAGCCTCCAAGAAATTGGCAGCTTCCACTTGTGCTTTTCCTGTCAATTTTGCAACCTGCAAAATCTGCATCTGAGTAACCTATTAGTTTAAAATCTGATTCTCTGGGATACCACAATCCCAGATCAGCCGTTCCCTTAAGATACTTGAATATTCTTTTTACAGCTGTTAAGTGAGGTTCTCTTGGATCTGCTTGAAATCTTGCACAAAGACAGGTAGCATACATGATATCAGGTCTACTAGCAGTTAGATAGAGTAGAGAGCCAATCATACCTCTGTAATCAATAATATCTACTGATTTACCAGTATCCTTGTCCAGTTTTGTTGCAGTGGCCATGGGAGTGGATGCACTTGAACAATCTTGCATTCCAAATTTCTTCAGTAAGTTTCTGGTGTACTTAGTTTGACAAATAAAAGTGCCTTCTTCATTCTGCTTGACTTGAAGGCCCAGAAAATAGCTAAGTTCCCCCATCATACTCATCTGATACCTTGACTGCATCAGTTTGTCAAACTTCTTGCAAAATCTGTCATTTGTAGACCCAAAAATGATATCATCAACATAAATCTGGACCAGAAGTAAGTCCTTTCCATGGTTGAGGTAGAACAGTATTTTGTCTATAGTCCCTCTGTTGAATCCACTTTCCAGAAGAAACTGAGCTAAAGTCTCATACCATGCTCTGGGAGCTTGCTTAAGTCCATAAAGTGCTTTATCAAGCCTGTAGACGTAATCTGGATGTTTAGAATCTACAAAGCCTGGAGGTTGTTCAACATATACTTCCTCTTCCAATTCTCCATTGAGAAAAGCACTTTTCACATCCATTTGAAAGACAGTAAACTTCTTGTAAGCAACATAAGCCAAAAATATCCTTATGGCTTCTAATCTAGCAACTGGTGTAAATGTTTCATCATAATCAATTCCCTCCTGTTGAGAATATCCTTTTACAACCAGCCTTGCCTTATTCCTTGTAATTATGCCATCACTGTCAGTTTTGTTTCTGAATACCCACTTTGTACCAACAACAGATCTATTCTTTGGTCTTGGCACTAGGGTCCAGACTTTGTTTCTTTCAAATTCATTTAACTCTTCCTGCATTGTTTGCACCCAATCAGCATCTTGAAGAGCTTCTTCCACTTTCTTTGGCTCAGTCTGAGAGAGAAAAGAATTGTAAAGACATTCATTTGAAGTACCTGTTCTAGTTCTGACACCTGTATCAGGATTTCCAATTATCAAATCAGGTGTATGTGATTTAGTCCACTTCCTTGCAGATGGAAGGTTTTCTCTAGAACTGGATGCTCCTCCATGATCCATGCTGTCTTCATTTTCATTTTCTGATGCTCCCCCTGAAACTATGCTCTCTGAGTTGGATTCTTCAGAATTTAGATTTTCAGCACTATCAGAACTTGGCTTATCAGAACTTGACGAATCAGAACTTGAAGAGCCAGATGTATGTTCTGATGCTTCTTGAGATATGGTAATATCTTGAGTATGCTCCCCCTGCATAGGTGCATCTTCCTTTGGCGTAGTCACCACAGTTTCAATAACATCAGAGTTTAATCCATCAGAGTTTACAGTATCAGGACTTAGACTGTCAGGATTTTCAGTATCAGAATTTGAGTCTTCATTTTCAAATCTCAGCTGATCATGGTCAATAAAATCTTCAAGACCAGTAATCTTCTTGTCATCAAAAGAGACATTGATAGATTCCATGACCACTTTTGTTCTCAAATTATAGACTCTGAAGGCTTTTGTGGAAAGTGGATATCCAACAAATATTCCTTCATCAGCTTTTAGATCAAACTTGGATAGCTGTTCAGGATGAGTCTTGAGAATAAAATACTTGCATCCAAATACATGAAAGTACTTCAGATTTGGCTTCTTTTTCTTCACCATCTCATATAGTGTTTTTCCTTGCTTGTTAATGAGTGTTGCATTTTGAGTAAAACAAGCAGTCTGTACAACTTCAGCCCAGAAATAGGTTGGAAGCTTTGCTTCTCCAAGCATTGTACGTGCAGTTTTAATGAGAGTTCTATTCTTCCTTTCAACAACTCCATTTTGCTGTGGAGTTCCGGGAGCAGAAAATTCCTGCTTAATTCCATGGTTTTTACAGAACTCTTCCATTATCAAATTCTTGAACTCAGTGCCATTATCGCTCCTTATTATTTTCACAGAATCTTTGACCAATTTATCCAGATGTTTGACATGATCAATCAAGATAGATGCAGTTTCACTTTTTGTGTGCAAGAAATACACCCATGTGTATCTAGTGAACTCATCCACTATACCCAATGCATATTTCTTCTTTGCAATAGACATGACATTTACTGGACCAAATAGATCAGCATGTAATAGATGATAAGGCTCAAGAATTGATGATTCAGTTTTGCTCTTGAATGAAGATTTTCTTTGTTTGGCCTTCTGACAAGAATCACAAAGGCCATCAGGAGCAAATACTGACTTTGGCAGTCCTCTCACAAGATCTTTCTTGACCAACTCATTTATATTGTTGAAATTTAAATGAGAGAGTTTCTTGTGCCAATTCCAGCTTTCTTCAATTGATGCTCTACTCATCATACAGATTGCAGAACCATCAGTACTTGTTGAAAGCTTAGCTTCATAAATGTTACCACGCCTGTATCCTTTCAGAACAACCTTGCCTTTAGATTTACTCATAACTTCACAGTGTTCTTCAAAGAAATCAACATGATAACCTCTGTCACAGATTTGACTTATACTCAGCAGATTGTGTTTAAGTCCTGAGACCAGAGCTACTTCTTTAATGATGACATTCCCTAGATTGATATTGCCATATCCCAATGTTTTTCCAATGTTGCCATCTCCATAAGAAACACTTGGGCCAGCTTTCTCCACAAAGTCTGATAACAGGGCTTTATTTCCAGTCATATGTCCTGAACATCCACTGTCCAGAACTAGGATATTTTTCATGTTGCCCTGCAATCACAAAGACCATTAATTATTAGTTTTAAGGACCCAGACTTGCTTGGATCCTTTGGCCTTATCAAGTTTGTTAACATTTGCAGCGGATTTAGCATCAGAATTTATGTTAACATTTTTCTTATCAGAACTTACACTATCAGACTTTGAATCAGAATTTACACTAGAAGGAACAATGGAAACTTTCTTCAAAGAAGGTTTTATTTGATAATAATCATAGTACAAACTATGATATTCCTTACAAGTATAAATGGAATGCCATAAACTACCACAATGAAAACAAGGATTTTGTGGTTTATATCTAACAAACTGACTCTTAACTCCTGATTTTGAAGGTAAGGAGTTTGTGTTCTTATTCTTCCTGCAAAAAGAAGCCAGATGGTTAGAACTTCCACAGTTATGACACGTTTTCCTAGGAGTATCAGGAACAGGTTTATAATCATTGCTTTTATTCACACATTCCTTTCCATTCCTATTTTTCCTAGGTGATTTAACCTTATTTGCATTCTTAACATCTTTCAGCTTATGTTTAAGCTGCTTCTTAGTTATTAAGCCTACGTTTACTTCAACTATCTTTTCCTGTTTTAGTTTGTCAGAAGTTAATTCCACTTTAACTTCTGATTTCACATTATCAGACTTTACAGTTACAAACTTTAACAGGTTTTAACTTTGGCTTTTGCTTAACAACAGGCTTAATTTCTACAGTTCCTTTATCATTCTTATCCTCTCCATAACCTAAGCCCTCTTTCCAATTTTCACTACTTAGCAAATTTTGAGTTATTCTGCCAGAGTTAGTCCAAGTCCTGATTATCTCTCTTTCCTTTTCTAACTCAGTTTTTAGAGATTCATTCATTTTTAGCACTTCATCCCTAACATAAAGAGCATCATCTCTATCCTTCTGAGTTTGATGAAACATAACTAACTCTTTTTCTAAGAAATCATTTCTTTTCTTAAAAGCAAGATTTTCAGAAGTTAATCTTTCACATGTTAAAGTTTGATCCCTATAACTAACAAACATGGTTTTAAGATATCTTCTCAACTCATTAATATCATCAGTATGAAAAGCATAAGTAGTCTGAGGTACCTTTGTTTCAGCAGCTTCAGAACTGCTCTCAGCACTTTCTTTATTAGCATTTGCCATCAATGCATAGTTCTCCTCACTTTCAGAGTCTGAGGTGTCTGTCCAGCTTTTCTGCTTTGTGACAAGAGCCTTGCCTTTGTCACCCTTTACCTTCTTGCAATCAGGAGATATGTGGCCTTTCTCACCACAGTTATAGCATTTGACATTGGTATAATCTCCTCTATCAGACTTTCCTCCTCTGCCCTCAGATCTTCTGAAATTCTTCTTATCAGAACTTATGCCTTTCCTGGAAAACTTCTTTTCCTTCCTGAACTTCCTGTATGCAATCTTTGTAATCCCTTTCACCATAAGAGCACACAGCTTCATCATCTCCTCATCAACATCAGTCTCAGGCAAGCTTTCAGAATCTGAGTCATCATCACTTTCAGAATTTGATGACTCAGTATCAGACTTTATGAAAAGAGCTTTACCCTTGTCTTTCCTTGAGGTAGCTGCCTTGGGGGATTCTTCTTCAGCCTTAAGAGCAACTGTCCTTGACTTTCCTCCTTTCCTCTTGCTTCTTTGTTCCATTTCAAGTTCATGAGTCTTAGGCATTCCATAAATTTCATCAAGAGTTGTTTCATCAAGACTGTAGTTGTCTCTTATTGTTGTTGCCTTCAAATCCCAATATCCAGGAAGAGCTAACAGGAATTTAAGGTTTGAATCTTCAAGATCATACTCCTTATTAACCAGTGACAGATCATTCAAGAGTTTGACAAATCTATCATATAAATCAGTCAATGACTCATTAGCCTTTGAGTCAAAGTGTTCATACTCTTGAGTGAGTATTGTCTTCCTGTTCTTCTTAATTGTATCAGTTCCCTGACACCTTGTTTCCAGAGCATCTCATATCTCCTTAGCAGTCTTGCAGTTAATTACCCTGTTTGACATTACATTATCAATGGCACTATGCAGTAAGTGTCGTACCTTAGCATCCTTAGCAATTGATGCGATATCTTCAGCAGTATAATCACTCTTCTCCTTTGGTACGGTCTTTGCTGCTTCACCTGCAACTGCAACTGCGAGCTTGGTTGGTTTGTGAGGTCCTTCCTTGATTCTATCAAGATATTCTGGATCTGTAGCTTCCAGAAACATGGTCATCCTCACCTTCCATATGGCATATTCAGATGGTCTCAATATGGGAACTCTGATGGTTTCATACCGACTTTGAATTTGTGTCTTTGGAGGTTCTTCAGTTTTGGTAGGCTTAGTTGGAGTTTCTGTGTCAGACATGATTGTGTTTGGATCTTTAACTGTATGTGTGTTAACAGATAAGCTCTGATACCACTTGTTAGGTCACACACACTGTAGAGGGGGTGAATACAGTGTAAAATATAATCAAATCGAACTTTTAATATTTCAAGTAACAGAAAACAAACTTTATTGAAACAATAAACTCTGTTACAGTATGGAACTGTTACCTCTCAGTGATGAACAAATATCACGAGAGCTGCTAAGGTTACAATGAATAATCTTCTCGAATATGATAACACTTATAGTGTAAACCCTATGTCTGTGTTTATATACTACACAGTTACAAGATAATCGCTAATTGATATGGAATATAATTCTGCTTCCTAAAATATATCAATCAGATATCTTTTCTTCCAAGTATTCTATTCTTCATAGAATTCCTTCTTCATGCATATCTCTTCTTATGTTTATCTTGATCTTCTTTCCTTCAATCAGCTACTGTCCTTATCTGAACGTAGTTCTGATATCCATCTTCTGATGATTATCTCCTGATAATATAAGTACTGATATCCTTAAGTCCTGACTTCCAGTATAAGTACTGATTCCCAGTTAAGTACTGATTTGTCCTGTTAAGTAAGATCTGAAAAAACTAAACATAAATCATATTAGCCATGACATTATCAAATATATCTAACACATATTAAGCCTATCGAGAAGTCAGTAATTGACTTATCGAGGACTCACTCGAGAAGTCCTAAAACGACTTGTCGAGAAGTCAATTTGACTTATAAAACGACTTGTCGAGAAGTCAATTTGACTTATCGAGAACTCAGTTCTCTATATACTTTTGGTTTTTGTAATTCTGCCTTGTGTTAATTTTACATATTGAGAATGTAAATTAACACTAAGCAGTTTACTTAGAATTTGAAAAATTCCAGGTTAAATTTGAATTTGAAAAACAAATATGCAGAGATTTCTGAAATATTTATAATTCATATTTCAGTTAATTTTCAACTAAATCAAATTGATATTGATTTACTGGAGATTAATCTGTTGTAAAATATTAGGTGAGTTCTTGCCTTAGGATGAAGAATTAAGCATTCCAATTTCACCTACAAGTCTAGTGAAAGTTGCTTTATCCAAAGGTTTAGTAAAAATGTCAGCCAATTGTTTTTCTGTTGGTACAAAAATGAGCTTAATGGTACCATTTGTAGCATGTTCTCTAATAAAATGGTACCTAACATCAATGTGCTTTGTCCTAGAATGATTAACTGGATTAGCTACTATAGATATAACACTAGTATTGTCACATATAATAGGAATTTTGTGTAACACTAGGCCATAATCTATTAGCTGATTTCTAATCCAAAGCACTTGAGCACAACAACTTCCTGTAGCTATGTATTCAACTTCAGCTGTAGAAGTTGATACAGATTGTTGTTTCTTGCTATACCAAGATACAAGTCTTTGTCCAATAAATTGACAGCTTCCACTGGTACTCTTTCTGTCAACCCTGCATCCAGCAAAATCTGCATTTGTGTAACCAACAACTTCAAAACCAGTTCCCTTAGGGTACCATAATCCCAAGTTTGGAGTTCCCTTCAAGTATCTGAAAATCCTCTTTACAACCATCAAATGTGATTCTTTTGGATTGGCTTGAAATCTTGCACATAGACATGTTGCAAATATGATGTCTGGTCTACTTGCTGTTAAATAAAGCAATGATCCAATCATCCCTCTATAGCTTGAGATATCTACACTATTGCCCTTTTTATCTTCATCCAACTTCGTTGCAGTAGACATAAGTGTAGATGCAGGTGAACAATCAACCATTCCAAAAAATTTCAATAGATGCTTGATATATTTAGTTTGGCTGATGAAAATACCATCACTACTTTGATTGACTTGAAGTCTAAGGAAGTAACTCAGTTCCCCCATCATACTCATTTCATATTCACTTTGTATAAGCTTGGAGAATCTTTGGCAAAGCTTCTCATTAGTAGAACCAAAGATGATATCATCCACATAAATCTGAATTAGGATCATATCTTCACCATGTTTCTTGTAGAAGAGAGTCTTGTCTATGGTTCCTCTAGTAAAACCATGCTTCAGTAGGAAATCTGATAGTGTGTCATACCAAGCTCTAGGTGCCTGTTTTAGTCCATATAGAGCCTTGAGTAACTTGTACAGAAAATTTGGAAATTTTGGATCTTCAAAGCCAGGTGGCTATTGCACATAAACTTCTTCTTCTAGCTCACCATTCAGAAAGGCACTTTTGACATCCATTTGATACACTTTGAAGTTTGAATGTGCAGCAAATGCTAGGAAAATTCTTATAGCTTCAAGTCTTGCAACTGGAGCAAAAGTTTCATCATAATTAATTCCTTCTTCTTGTGAGTAGCCTTTTGCAACTAACCTTGCTTTGTTTCTAGTAACTATACCATTTTCATCCATCTTGTTCCTGAACATCCATTTTGTTCCAATAATACTTCTATTCTTTGGTGCAGGAACCGATTTCCAGACTTTGCTTCTTTCAAACTGATTCAGTTCTTCCTACATGACAGATATCCAGTCAGGATCCAGAAGAGCTTCATCAATTTTCTTATGTTCTACTTGGGACAGAAAATATGCATGTAGGCACTCATTAGCAGTTGCACTCCTAGTCCTTACACCAGCAATAGGATCACCAATAATTGCATCTCTAGTGTGACTCCTATCCCACTTCCTTGTATGAGTTTGTTGACTTGTGCCTTCATTATTTTCTTCATTATTGGTATGATTGCTGGCTCCTTCTTCTCTTTCTCCCCCTGAGTTTGTGCTCTCAAATTCAGGTGTTTGAGATGAGTTTCCATTTTCATGATTTTCCTGTTGAGTTGTCTCTTCATTTAATGTCTGTTGTGCATCAACTTCATCTTCTCCATCAGAGTCACTATCAATGTTGAGGTTTTCAAATACCAGGGCTTCAACTTCATTATCATCAAGGCATTTCAAACCTGGACATTTGTCATCATCAAAGGTCACATCTGTGCTCTCCATAATCTTCTTTTGATCAATCACATAAACTTTGTAGGTTGTTCTTTCTAGTGAATATCCCAGAAAAATTGCTTCAAAAACCTTTGAGTCAAATTTTCCCACATATTCAGAGTTTTCTTTCAAAATGTAATACTTGCTTCCAAACACATGAAGATGCTTTACATTAGGCTTCCTCTTAGACATGATTGAGTAGGGTGACTTACCATGTGCCTTGTTAATGAGATATCTGTTCTGAGTGTAACATGCAGTGTTAACGACCTCTTCCCAGAAACTTGTTGGCAACTTGGCATTTTGCAGCATTATCCCGGCAGCTTCAACCAATGTTCTATTCTTTCTCTCAACTACTCCATTTTGTTGAGGTGTCCTGGAAGCTGAGAAATCTTGAACAAAGCCTTTGCCTTTGCAGAATTCACTTAATGTAGCATTTCTGAATTCTGTTCCATTGTCACTTCTCAATCTTTTCACATAATTATAATCTTCGACCTGTTTTTCTATCTTCTTGATGTGCTCAATTATGATGTGTGGAGTTTCATCTTTAGAGTACATGAACTCTACCCAAGTGTATCTTGAGAAATCATCCACCATCACAAGTGCATATTTGTTCCTTGAAATTGATAAGACATTCACTGGCCTAAATAAGTCCATGTGAATAAGTTGCAAGGGTGCACTTATAGAATTCACAATTTTTAACTTGTGACTAGATCTTTTCATTTTTCCTTTCTGACAAGCTTCACAAACTTCAACTTGAGCAAATTCCAGTTTGGGCATGTCTCTTACTAACTCCTTTTTGACTAAGGCGTTAATTGCCTTGAAATTCAAGTGAGACGGCTTCTTATGCCATAGCTTGCTTTGTTCTTCTGATGCCTTGGTGTAGAAGCAACAAATATCATCCTTATTTGTTAAGTCCAAGTCTGCAACAAACAAGCTTGCTTTCCTTGCTCCTTTCAGAGCAACTTCACCAGTTTTCATGCTGGTAAAAGTGCATTCTTCTTTGTTGAATAGAACTTCAAAGCCTTTGTCTGCAAATTGGCTAACACTGAGAAGATTCACTTCAAGACCAGCTACTAGTGCTACATCAATGACAATATTTTCAGAAACAATCTTGCCATATCCCATTGTGAATACTTTGTTGTTGTCTCCAAAGGTCACCAATGGGCCAGCTTTCTCCTCAAACTGTGATAACAGGGCCTTATCACCTGTCATATGTCTGGAACATCCACTGCCAATGATCCATATGACTTTCTTCACTTTGCCATGCACACAATGAGATTTAGTTATATTTAGTGACCCAAGCAGTGTTGGGTACTTTCTTCTTGTTAACTGATTTGGCAGAAGTAGAGTGAGTTGTTTCAAATAAAATAGAGTTCAATGATTGTTGTACATTTTCCCTTTCTAATGTAGACTCAATTTTTGTTTCTTTAAGGTCTACTCTCAGTTTGTGGAAACTCTTCATCACTTTCAAGTTGCAAGAGATGTAGTCAAACTTATCACATAATGAGTAGGGATCATTTAAATCTGCTTCATTGTATTTGCAAGCTCCTTCAGTTGGCTTACTAACAACCTTTTTACAAAGGTGAGTTAGATGATTTGCAGAGCCACATATTTCACACTTCTTTCCAGGAGCAATCTGCAAAATAAGTCAGATCATTGCTTTTGTTTATCCCTATTCTCCCATTTTTATTTTTATTCTTCCTTCTTGCATCTTTAATCTTTATTTCTTTGACAGGAGTCTTGGTGCTTTGATTGTCCATGAGATTTTCTTTAGCCATGAAAGATTGAGTTGAATTTGCATTTTTCTTTTCATTATCCTCATCTGCAATTTCTTGCTTGATGATCAATTCTTTTTCACTGAAGTTTAATTCACAAGCCTTGAACACAGGTGACCCAACCTTTTTCAGCATTGCTGGAACATTTTTATTCTCTGTTGCTTTTCCTTTGTCCCTTATATTTTTCTTTTTGTTGTTCAAGGCATCATAATCAAGACCAATAACAATGTTTGCACATTGTTTATTTTTATCATGGTACTGACCAACCAATTCAGATACATTTTTGAAGGACTTCAACTTTACTTCATTTTTCTCCAGTTTTTCCCTTAGCACAGCCTCAATCTCATTTGCACACTTGAGCTTGTTCTTCAGATAACCATTTTCTTGTTTCAGGGCTTCAAGCTCCACTATCAACAATTTAGTTCCTTGTTTTTGATTCTCAAGCTTCTCATTCAACTGTGTTAATCTGCTAACTTCTTCATTAGAAGCAACCATGCTTGTGTGGATGTGAAACATCTTTGTGCTCATCTTCTCAATAGTTTCCTTATATTGACTCATATTTAAATCAGTGGAGGTAAGAGTTGGTACCTGTGATTTAGATGAGGATGATTCTCATTGCTCCAAGGCCATGAGTGCATAGTTTCCAAGTTCTTCATCTTCATCATTTTCAGAGTCATCCCAACTTTTATCTTCTGTAATATAAGCTTTGTTTTGTTGTTTCCTCAGAAGAGCTTCATACTTTGCTTCAAGTTCAACATAAGCTCTATCTTTCTTTGCCTTCTTGGGTTTCCTGCATTCTGTAGCAAAGTGGCCTAGTTCATCACAATTGAAGCACCTTATCTTAGATCTGTCAATAGATCCAGTTTTGTAGCCATTCTTGCTATCAGAATTGTACTTCCCTTTTTCCTTTCAGCTGCTGTCTTTGTTGAAGGACTGTCCTTTATTCTTGAAGTATCTTGGCTTCTTTACTCTAATATTAGGGAATTTCCTAGCCAAATAGGCCATTGACTGATCTAGCTCATCTAGTTCTTCAAGAGTATAGAACTCATCTATTTCCAATTCCAGAATGACTTGTTCCTATGAATCATTTGTTCTTTGCTCACTTGTTGAGGCACTGGAGTTTGAGATCTTGGTTCATCATTGGATTTTTGAATTTCATTTATAATTAAAGTACTTGATCCATCCACAACATGTCCTTGACCAGATCTCAATGATTGTCTTTGAATCATCTCTAGTTCATATGTTTTGAGAATTCCATATAGAACTTCCAGTGTTATTCTGCTTAAGTCTCTCCCTTCCCTGATTACTGAGATTTTCTGTTCCAAATGATCAGGAAGAGTAAGCAAGAACTTTAAATTCACTTCTTCAGCTTCATAGTATTTTTCATGAAGTTGCAAGTCATTTATCAGCTTATTAAATCTTTTAAACACATCAGTAATGCTTTCCTTTGGCTTAGCCATGAAACCCTTATACTGTGAAATCAGTATCCTTCTTTGATTTGATCTAACTTCCTCAGTTCCCTCACAGAGTATCTCAATCTTTTCCCATATTTACTTGGCAGGGTCACAGTTGACAATGTTGTTGTACATTACATTGTCAAGTGACTCAATCAAAATTAATTGCAAGCTGCTATCCAGGGAAACTTTCTCTTTTTCAGGATCAGTATACTCAGCAGGATCTTTTGGAGCATAAAGAGCTAGGATAATCCTGTCTCCATCTGTAGATTCCTCAATTCTAACCATAGTAATAAAAGGTCCATCCTTAAGGATCTGAATGTAGAGTGGATTGGCCATCTTGATAAACAGCATCATTTTTTTTTTCCAAAGAGTGTAGTTAGCTTTGTCAAAGGTAGGAATTTTGATGCTACTAATTTTTTGTGTATTCATTCTTCCAAGATCTTAAATCTGTTTACTTTCAGATTTTGCTCTGATACCACTTGTTAGGAAATGAATAACACACAGAGGGGGGTGAATGTGTTTTACTATTTTTGAGCTTTTCTTGAATGTTCATGGTTGAACAAAGTAAATTAATTCTTGTAGTGAAATGTGTTCATGCAGAATCTAAACTTGCAAAAAAATAAAGAATACATATCTTCAAAACTCACTTGATTTTATATTAAAATTAAGACTGTTTTTCTACAAAATTTCTAGGCTCTTTGTTGATAAAGAGCTTAGCTTCTCCATGAGAGTGTTACAAGAAATTTTATCTAAATTGTTACAACTAAGTAAGGACCAGTGTTAACTTTATAAATCAGTTAACTGCTGGTTTACATAGTGTGTAATAAGATATGCTATTAGCTTTTCAAAACTGTCACTTGTCATTTCTATTTATAGAAAAGCAGATCTTTCAATTCTGGATTAGCATATCTTTAGCATCCCGTGTTCACTTTAATCTTCCTTTGTCAGTTAATCTTTACCATTGATCTTACACATTCTTCAAGCTGCTTTTTGTAGACTTGTCAATCCAGTTGTTGGATTAATTGTTGATTGTTTATCTTGGATATTGAACTGACCTGCAACCTTGTACTTTGAGATTGTACATCGAGATCTCTAGTTTAGGTCTATAGAACATTTGACATCTCGATAAGTATATTGGCTTATCGAGATCTCGAGTACTCTATATTTAGTTTGGATTGTAGAGGTCTTCAGTTCTCTTTAAGAGAATTTTGGCTTGTCGAGATCTCTAGTCTTCACATCTTCATTTTGACTTATCGATAACTCTTAGTTCTCTAGTGGCTTCTTGACTTGTCGATTTCTCAGAGTTCTCTAGTCAAATTAACTTATCGAAATCTCAGAGTCCTCTAGTGAATTTAACTTGTCGATATCTCTGAGTTCTCTAGTGGATTTTGACTTATCGATATCTCTGAGTTCTCTAGCGGAACTTGTCGATAACTCTGAGTTCTCTAGTGAAGAAATGACTTGTCGATATCTCCAATCTTCATGTCTTTAATTTGGCTTGTCGATATCTCACTGAGTTCTCTAGTAGCTTTCCCGACTTCTCGATAAGCCATTTTGGAGTTCTCGAATGACTTCTCTATAACATTAAATCTGTGACTTGTAGAGATCTTGACTTAGAGTATTTTTCTCCAAACAGATTTATTCAACTCCAAGCTTCTTCAAAATTCTTCTGAGACATGATCTTCTTGATCTTCTTCCAGATAGAATCCTTAGGCTTGATACTATTTTAGGAAAAAGATTACAGTCTGCTCCTTTGCATTTTTACAGACTTTAAGTGTTACAAGTACAAAATACAGATTAAGATAACAATACAACTTACTTAGGGTTGGCCCCAAGCTTAGCTGATTACCACAAATAACAGTTCATTAATGTCCTCCTTAGATCAGATGTCCATTTGACTTGCTTTATACTTTGATCACGGACACTAATGATATTGTTATCTCTAGTGATCTTTGACATCATCACTTATATTTTACAGTTTCCTTAGATAAGATGTTTAAAATTCAAAATATACCTAATTTTAGTGTTAGTATGGTTAATAAATGGGTAATAGATGGATAATCCATGAGTCTATAGTTTTATATGCAAAATGGGTCATGGGTAACCCATTTAAAGTTGGACTATCAATAACTGGAAGTATATTTACCAAAATGGACATAAAGTATAATTTTTATTGGATGGGAGGGTATTTAGTGTAATTTGGTTTTTTGTTTGCTAGCAAAGTTTAGGAATATATTGATTGATGAGTGAATCAAATGTTGGTTTCTATTTATCTATTTTAATGGTTGTAAAGTTACAATTTTGCCCGTTTATATTGAAAAGTTATAAAATCCCATTCTTACAAATCAAGAACTGTTGGATTATAATCATCACGGAAGCATGGTAAAATAATTTTACACATATAAAATCCAAATAAAAGCATATAAATCGTGATTAAAACATATGGGATCGATTTCTAACCTTTAAAAGCGATCCAAAACAACGAGCGGAGATCCTTAGCAGCTGCTCCTCAAGTGTGAAGCACTCAACCGGTATCTACCAAGAAAACGATGTAATCAAGGAGGAGGAGGTGGAGAGAATTAGGATTTTTGTAAATATTTTGGGTTGAGGCAAAAATAGGGTTTATAATGGTATATTTATAGGCAAAATTTTCAGCTGAAAATTTCCCATAAAATATTATTATTATTAACCCTTTATTATTCTCACTAATAATTAAAACACCTTTTAATTATTAATTCTTTTTCTAAACACTTTAGAAATAATTCTCTCTCTTGATTTAATTTCCAAAAATTAAATTCTTAATTAATAATATTAAGAACTTTTCTTAATTAATTTATAATCAATTAAATCTCATTTAATCAATTATTAAATTTGTCAATTAATTATTTATTTCATAAATAAATAATTATCAGCCATTATTAATTAATTCCTCCACCATTAAATCATTCTCTTTTATGGTGTAACCCTGTAGGTTCAATATTAAGCCGGTAGTAGAAATAAATAATAATAAAACTATTTATCATTATTTATATAAATTCTCTAATTCATTAAATATGATTAGTTAATTAATCATATTTATTCTACATCGTGAAGGATACTTCTCAGCATATCGCGACTATCCGGATAATACGAATTCACTGCTTAGAATACCAAGAACCTATTCGGTGAGTAGTTACCGTACAATTAATTCCTTCTACCCTGTAATGTCACGATTAAATACAAGGCATGGAACTTGTGTCAAGCCTATCTTATTTAATCACTTGCTTTCCCATTCACTATGCTTAGTTCTATTTAATGTAAATTAGAAACTCCTTTCTAATTTCATTCACTCTGGCCAGAGATTCCTGAACTAACATAAGTGGATTAACATTGAACATTCTCTTCCTTCACTGGAAGGGGTAGATCCTTTATTGATCATACACTATCTTCGTGTACAAATTCCTATACCCAGTAGAGCCCTTATAATTGTCCCTTGAGACTAAGAACTAAACCAAAACATAGTTCAGTGTACACAAGATGACTATGATGACCTCAAGTCTAAGGATAATTGTACAACTATCACTATGTGAACAACTGCTGACACGTGAGTGAACTCCATCAGTTGTTCAACTGTGTGAGTCATGTTCAATGAACTTATTCTATAATAAGTACCTACATACTAGCTATAGTGTCACCACACAAATGTGTATGAGAACAGACATCCTTCATAATGAAGCAAGCATAGTATGTACCGATCTTTGCGGATTATTAATTACCAGTTAGTAATCCTACAACCAGGAACTATTTAAGTTTAGAGTTATCATCTTTTAGGTCTCATTATTATGATCTCATCACAATCCATAAAAGCTTTACTCTAAACTATGGTATACCTTATTTAAACATTTAAATAGATAGAGCCTGCAATAAAACAAAACAAGTCTTTTATTAATATCAATAAAATCAAAACATATTACATAAAAATTATTCCTAAATCCTCATACATGATTGGACTTAGGACATATCTCTTTCAAGAACTATTTTTGTATTAAATAGGAATCGAACCCCGCCTCTTACTTACAAGCTTCATTTCGCTACCACGTGTGCTACATAGTTTTTTAATTAACTTTGAAATTCTTATTTAATAAAACATGTTCTCTCTTTTTATCGATTTTTTTATAACTTTAACTTTTTTGTGAATAAAATGTTGGCTTATATTATTTACGTGACTCTGTTATTTAAGCAAACACACACACACATTTATATAAATTATGTTGTTAATTATCATCATTTATATTTTTTATAATAATAAATATTTCTTTTTACTGTATTTGGATTTATTTTTTAAAAATTATAATTCGGTTTAATTAAGTTTGACTTAATGAGTTTGCCGAGTCAAGAGTATTCAATTTAATTCGGGAGTACTTGGATAAAAGTTAAATATATTTAAAAGTTAACTTTTAAAACTAATTTATTAGTATAAATATGTATAATATAAAAATTACATATTACCTTAAAGATGAAACCAACAAGAAAAATATATATTACTCTTATTCTTATCATTATTGTATATATCTTCTAGATAACGGAAAAAATATTAATTACAATTCATTATGGAGGTGAAAAACTTTAATTTTTTTTATAAAATCGGGCATATTTAATTATATAGTGAGGTAAATGAGTATATTTGTCACACCCCCAACTTAAATAGCAAAATAATTATAGCTATTACATCATTTTAATGAGTATTATACAACCATAATCCAAGATCTTACAGTTTAGGGTTTGAAACAGCCCAACACTACCAACTATTACATCTGATTACAAATACCGAGTCCTCACACAACTATTATTACTTATTCTACCTGAGCTCGAACATAAGCGTCAGCATCACAGGTCTTACGGGCAGTCTGCTTGAATCTAACCATGGCTGCTAGCTGTAATATCAGGGTAAAGCAAGAAGTGAGCCAAAAGCTCAACAAGTGCTAACAATACAACGCAAAGCATAAATCGAGATATACCTTTAGGAATGACAATGGAATGACATAACCAATGATAATCGAAAGATAAAAACATATGTGAGTTGGCATCATTTTGCTTGCATCAAAACAAATTTTAAAACCATTCTTAATCAAAATCATTTTATGACGCTACGGATTACAGCCGGTGATCAGCCGCGAAGTAATCCCGAACCTCGCTGGGTTCTAAAACATTATTGGGAATCCCTAGGCAACTTTTAAGCCTAATATAAGTGTGGAAAGGACTCGCGTCTCAGTCCAGATCCACCATTCAAGAAAACATTTGTCCCCCTTTGGGACTGAAAAATCCACCTTTTATTCATTTCGAAAACTGATGCCGATTTATGACAAAATCTCTTTTGACTGAAATCATTTTTATCAGGGGATTATAGATCAACTTGAAACACTGGAATTCTGACTCTAAATCTCAGGGCCATGATCTACTAGACTTTACTATATTAGGGTAATCGAGAGATTTCCATAAACAAGAATTTTGACAAGGAAATTAAGCAAGGCTATTGGATAATATGAAAGAATAATGCCAAACTAGGCTTAAAGCAATGGTTGTAGACAAGGTATAGGTATTAGAACATCAAGAAGATAAGCATCACTGGTTCCAATAGGATAGAGGTGTTAAAATATAAAGGAAGTGATCATCAGCTCAAGATATAACAGGGTATCAAGCTTTAGGGTAAGGATAGGGTTATCAAACAATCATGAATGAATTTAAGAAAAGATTGGCTTTTAGATATCAAGATAAAGTTTCTATCGAGGTTATTTCAAGAGTTGAATCAAAGCATCAGGGTGCAACATCAAGATTTCTCAGGGATCAATAGCATGATAATCAAAAGGATCAATAAGGTATTATAACACATCTCTATTTTATCATGGCATTAAACTATCATGAAAGACTTTTGAACTACTTGCAATACGTACTCGAGGGTTCATGGCATCTCTATGTAACTCAAAGATAAACAAAAGATACTCTTGATTTAAATATATCAAAATGACTCAGGATAATTGCATCGATATATATATATGAACTGGTTACAGTAAATGCGAAGGTCAAGTTGAATCACTTGCCTTGAGATAGACTGGTCTGGTCTGACTAGTAGGAGCAACAACTGGAGCTTCACTCGACTTTTATGGCAAGTTTTCCCTCGTCTCGAGATCCTACATCAATAATAATAATCCTTATTATAATATATTCTTTTCATCTTAACCTATTTACAACCCGAAATTAAACATGGATGGCACTTAGGCCTATACACACTTAATTCATATCCAACATTTATATTTTCAAATGTACACACGTAGCCACATAATCACATATCGTATATTAATACCAAATAACATCATATACACCATAATGCTACGCTAGGCTTGGATGATCTCGACTCACCACTTAAGTTACTTGGTCGCTAACTAAACGAAGTCTTCGAATTTGGGCTTCCTAACTCAATGTGCCTTTCCTAAATTATCCAAAACCTATTGACCCTCACTTGTGCCTTTTGTTCTACTGACCTTATACTATCTTACAACTATGGTGGTCGACCTAATACTCACTTCTAAGTGTCCTAAAACTATGTGATAAGTGAAAGTGCTCACTGGTGCAAATTTCAGAATGGTAACTAAGGTTTCTTGAGTGCATTAGACACTCTTAAACTACAAGTTTTTCTTCAAAATTTTTACACAAGACTCTCCTGACCTAAGGGCATCTCACAAGCTTGATGTGGCTCAAAGGCCTGGCTTGGGCCTTCTTGGGCCTAAGCTAAAAGTCCAAGGTTCCCCTGTTTTTCTGGGCAGAAAATGCCCTGACTTGAGTTAACTTGTGACACATGGTTCTAGCTCATATCCTATGAACTATGGTTGGAAAAACTTCTCTGACATACCCTCTAACTAAGGCCCAATTGGGCCTAATGAGGGCCTACCCATGACATGGCCATATCTCCCTATTTCTAAGTTGCAACAAAACTGTCCCCTGCTGGACAGATTTTGTTATTCTACTTGTGCACCTAACCAAATGACATGCAAACCTCCAACCAACTCCTAAAACCTATTATATACTCCCCATACTAACTTCTGGTGGCTTGGGCCTCAAAGTGCACATCAATGACATGGTCAAAACTCACTCTAAACTCAGGGTACTAAACTGATTTTTCTGCAGAAACTATAACTCTCATTTTCCAAGGTTTTGACTTGACAAACCCAATTATCAACAACTAAATACTTAAACCAAGACCTATACTTGGTGTTCTACTGAACTAACTCCCTTTTTCTCAAAATACCCTTGGTGAGATCATCCTTACCTATGGTGCAACTATGGCAAAATAAAAGAGACTACTCTTAACAAATCATAAACCTTTATGCTTTTGAAACAACAAGATATATATTTTTATAAAAGATAACCACAAATTATTACCATGCAACAAGAAGCATAAATCCATATTATCACATTATTCCTACTGAAATTAAGGCTCACTAACAAAATCTTTTCCAAATGGTCAAAATCTTACAACAAACTAAGAGAATTCCACATGCATGCATGCCTTCGGGTTTTTCAAACCAAAACAACATATTTTCTACATATATTCCATCTTAAAATTGACATGCAAGCCTAGCCTAAGGTATACCTAGATGATCACTTAGCATGCAAGGAGTTTTATCAAATTTTCACCACCAAATTCAAGTCATTATCACATAAACATGCAAAAATTGATCAAAACTACAAGAATGATTTCAAGGACCATTCATTCGGCTCCCATATGGTCATGGCCGAATGAAATGGATGGAAATGGCCATTAAATCATCAAGATTTTCCTTCTCATGACTTGGCACTTATCCATTCATTGTAGTCCTCTCAAAAACAACCTTAAATCCATAAGAATCAAGATTGTATTTTGAGTTTCACTAAAACCTTTACATGCAACCCTTAAACTTAAACTTTCTACTCAAAACTCTTTGAAATATGAATGATCATGGTATGGGAGATAACATTTACTTGTATAAAGAGTAGAAGCTTGGTGGAGAAATGAAGAAAAATGGGGAGGGGGGGTTCTCGGTCTAAAAACCCGAGAATGAGAGAGAGAGCCGAGAGTGAGGGAGAAGGGGAGGGAGGAGAGAGTGAGTGTGGTGTGGGTGATGAGTAAAATGATCATGACTTTGCTTGTCTTATGGTTTTTGTATTGGCAAAAGTGAGTGGAATTAGGAATTGTCATGATTAACCTTCCACTTAAACTTGGTTGAATTTGCATGCATGGGTAAAGAAGGTATTTGGCTAGGAAATAAGAGTTAGTGGGGTGGTTATTGACTCTTTAGCCCTTTTGGAATGTATGGAAGGAATTTGCATGCAAGGATAACTATGTAATTTGCTAATTATATTTATAAAGATTTATTTTTATAAAATAAAACACAAGTTCAAAAATTATAAAATTTATACCATAAAATAACTTGGATTTTTAGAGATTTTATAAAATCACTTTCAAAATTTGTGAACAAAATATCTTTTAAAAGAAAATTTCTCCAAGGCTTAGAATATTCCTTATAAATCAAAAATAAAGAAATTAAGTAAACTTTTGCTTTGAAAAATCATATACTACACAAAGCAAATTTATAATGCAGAAATTTTTACTCACACTAGCGCACAATCATTGAATATATTTTTATTTAACTTAATATTATTCACAAATAATATTACATAAAATGCCGGTCGTAACATTCTCTCCCCCTTAAGGGATTCTGTCCCCAGAATCTAAGAGAACAGATGAGGATACCGGGAACGCATATCAGACTCTAACTCCCAAGTCGACTCTTCGACCTTAGGGTTCCTCCAAAGTACTTTTACTAACTTTACTGATTTATTTCTAAGACTCTTTACTTGCCAGTCGAGTACTTTAACCGGTTGCTCCACAAATGACAGGTCTGCCTGAATTTCTACAGGTTCATATTCTATCACATGGCTAGCGTCAGGATTGTACTTCTTAAGCAACGACACATGGAACACATTATGCACATGCTGATACTGAGGTGGTAAGGCCAACTCGTAGGCCACCTTTCCTACTTGACTCAAAATCTCAAAAGGACCTACGTATCTAGGTGCTAACTTTCCTTTCTTGCCAAATCTTATCAACCCTTTCCTAGGTGACACTTTTAGTAACACAGCTTCGCCAATTTGGAATTGAACATCCTTACGCGCTGGATCTGCATACTTCCTCTGTCTATCTTGAGCAGCAAGCAACCTTTTCTGAATTAACTTGACTGAGTCATGCAACTGTTGTACCAATTCTGAGCCGAGAATTCTTCCTTCTCCTACTTCATCCCAACTTGTTGGTGATCTACATTTTCGCCCGTACAAAGCTTCATATGGTGGCATGCCGATACTGGAATGATAGCTGTTGTTATATGAAAATTCAATCAATGGCAGGTGGTCGTCCCAACTTCCAGCAAAATCGATTGCACAACTGCGCAACATGTCTTCAATTGTTTGAATTGTTCTTTCACTCTGGCCATCAGTCTGCGGGTGATACGCCGTGCTCATATTCAACTTCGTGCCAAGACATTCCTGGAATTGCTTCCAGAATCTTGAGTTAAATCGGGGATCTCTGTCTGAAACTATTGATACAGGTACTCCATGCCTTAATACGATTTCGTGCACATACAGATGAACCAACTTGTCCAGTGACGACTTCTCATTTATTGGAAGGAAATGCGCCGACTTCGTAAGACGATCAATTATAACCCATATTGCGTCATGTCCGGACTTTGTTCGCGGTAGTCCTACTATAAAGTCCATAGCGATGTTTTCCCATTTCCATTCTGGAATCTTCAGGGGCTGAATTAATCAGCTTGGTCGTTGATGTTCTGCCTTTACTTTCTGACAGGTATAGCACTTCGCAACCCATTCTGCCACGTCTCTTTTCATATTTGGCCACCAAAAGTTCTTCTTTAAGTCTTGATACATCTTGGTGCTTCCCGGGTGGATTGAAAATTTCGAATGGTGGGCTTCATGGAGGATCTCATTCTTTAATTCAGATACATGGGGAATCCATATTCTGGATGAAAACCTTAGTATTCCTTGCTCATCCCTTTTAGTATTAATCTCTTCTCCAGATAACTGATTTTTCTCTTTTTCCATTACTTCCTCTTGATACTTCTTTATCTTTTCCAGTAGTGTTGGCTGAAAGGTCATTGCATGACAAACTTCTTTGACTTTCCCATAAGCACAAAGTTCCAATTCAAATTTTCCGATTTCTTCAGATAACTCTTTTGATGTTATCTTTGCATTCAATCTTTCCTTCCGACTCAGCGCATCGGCCACTACGTTCGCCTTTCCAGGATGGTAATTTATCGAACAGTCATAGTCCTTAATCAATTCCAGCCATCTCCTCTGCCTCATATTGAGCTCTTTCTGAGTAAAAATGTATTTTAAACTTTTGTGATCCGTGTAGATTTCACACTTTTCTCCATAGAGATAGTGTCTCCAAATCTTGAGTGCGAACACTATGGCGGCTAGTTCCAAGTCATGCGTCGGATACTTTAACTCGTGCGGCTTCAACTGTCTTGACGCATATGCTATTACCTTGCTGTGTTGCATCAACACACAACCCAAACCCTTATGTGAGGCATCGCTGAATATTACAAAATTCCCTTGATCATCTGGAAGTACTAACACCGGAGCTGTTACCAACTTCTGTTTTAACTCTTGAAAGCTATTTTCACATTCTGCACTCCATTCAAACTTTTGATTCTTTCTGGTTAACTTGGTCAATGGTGTGGCGATCTTCGAGAAATCCTTGACGAATCTTCTATAGTACCCGGCCAATCCTAGAAAACTTCGCACTTCCGTAGGAGTCCTTGGCCTCTCCCAACTCATAACTGCCTCAATCTTCGCCGGATCCACTTTAATTCCATCACTTCCAATAACATGCCCCAAAAATTGAACTTCCTTTAACCAAAACTCACATTTGGTAAACTTGGCATACAACTTCTCTTGTCGGAGTATCTCCAAGGCTATCCAGAGATGCTGCATATGTTCTTCTTCCGATTTAGAATAAATAAGGATGTCATCAATAAATACCACGACAAATTTATCCAAATACTTCTTAAATACCCGATTCATCAGATCCATGAATGCGGCCGGAGCGTTGGTCAATCCAAACGGCATTACTAGGAATTCATAATGCCCATATCTAGTCCTAAATGCGGTCTTGGGAATATCTTCTTCCTTGATCTTTAATTGATGGTATCCCGATCTCAAGTCAATCTTCGAAAAACATTTTGCTCCCTTTAACTGATCAAAAAGGTCATCTATTCTTGGTAGCGGGTAGCGGTTCTTGATCGTTACTTTATTCAACTCCCGGTAATCTATGCATAGACGCATACTCCCATCTTTCTTCTTCACAAAGAGAACAGGTGCTCCCCATGGCGACGTACTTGGTCGTATCACTCCCTTATCCAATAATTCTTGTAGCTGGCTCGCCAACTCTTTCATTTCTGCTGGTGCCATCCTATACGGAGCCTTTGAAACTGGTTCCGTGCCTGGAGCAAGGTTGATCTCAAACTCAATCTGTCGATCTGGTGGTAAGCCTGGTAGTTCGTCGGGAAACACATCGGGGAACTCATTAACTACAGGAATATCTTCCATGCTGGGGCTGCCTCTCTCTGAATCCACTACATATGCTAGGAACGACTCACAACCTTTTCTAAGTAACTTCTTAGCCTGAATAATTGTAAGAAATAGTCGCTCTTGCCTCTGTCCCTTAAATACTACCTTCTCTCCACTCTTCGTCTTTAAATACACTCTCTTGGTCTTACAATTTATCTGCGCGCTATTCTCTCCTAACCAATCCATTCCTAAGATTATATCAAACTCTCCCAGCTTGAAGAGTATCAAGTCGGCCGAGAACTTATATCCCGAAATATCAATCTCACATTTTGGACAAAATTGATTCACAGGAATCTTCTCTTGGTTCGCAATTACCACATTTACTACCTCACTCATAACCGTTTTATCACATTGGATCTTATCAACAAAAGATTCTGATATGAAAGATCTTGTGGCTCCCGAATCAATCAATACTTTAGCTTTGACATTATTGAGTAAAAGTGTACCTGCTATCACCTCAGAATTCTGAACAGCATCTTTCATCTTTAGATCAAATGTCCTTGCTGTTGCTTGCGGGGTTGGTGCGGGTGGTGGAGGTAATGCCAATACCTCAGCTGGCACGCTTGCACTGGTACTTGCCACGTTCATCAGAGCTCTGACTGGTCCTGTTGCCTTACACTCCCTAGCCATGTGTCCAGTCTTCCCACATTTGTAGCACGTAACTCCCGGCTTCGGCATCTTGCACTCATTGGCCAAATGTCCTTTCTGATTGCACCTATAACAGGTCATACTCAGCTTATTGCATACTCCGGGGTGCCTTCTTCCACAGTGCTTGCATTCTGGCCTCTGGAACCTGTTTTCTCCAACTTGCCCTTGGCTTGCCTGATTGTTCCCTTTTGATTCTTGCCTTTTGCCCAAATTTCCTTTCCTTTGAAAATTTCCGCCCTTCTGGAAACCAATCCTCCTTACATTCCGATCTTGCGAACTTCCAGCTTCAGATTTTTCTCCATAAAATGGAACCTTCCTCTTCTTGTTATCCCTCTCTTTCCTTGACTGCATCCCATTATTCTCAATCAGAGCAGCTTTCTGTACTACTCCCGCATAAGTTTCAAGTTCAAACATAGCCACCCTATCTCTGATCCAAGGCTCCAATCCTTGCTGAAATTTCTTTGCTTTTTCTTCCTCAGTGCTGGTATACTTTGTCACAAACCTTGACAACTCAGTGAACTTCTTCTCATATTCCAGTACAGTCATGTTCCCTTGTTTTAACTCAAGAAATTTTAGCTCCATCTGATTCTGCATGTACTTAGGGTAATACTTGTCCAGAAATAACTTCTTAAATCTCTCCCAAGAAATCTGCTGAGTGACTTCCATAGCTTTTACTGATTCCCACCAATAAATGACTTCTCCCTTCAAGAAGTAAGTGGCATACAGCGTCTTCTGATCGTCCCCTAACTGTACCAACTCAAAAGCCCTTTCCATCTCCTTGATCCATGTGTTTGCTATCACTGGATCAGTGGTATCATGAAATACAGGTGGATTCACATTCTGAAAAGCCTTGAAAGTGACAATTTGTCTTGGTGGTACTGGTGGTTCAGGTGGTTGATATGGCTCACGGTTATCTTGGTTTTCAATTCGTTGTTGAAGGGTTAGTTGTTGTTGAGCTATAGCATTGGTTTGCTGTTGCAAGGTTTCCAGTAGTTGAAGAATATTTGGGTCTGTGGTGAAGGTGGTTGTTGGATTCTTCTTTTTGGGAGGCATGATCCTGAAATAAGAGTTGTGTTATAACAAATATGAATGATAAAATGATTCGAGGGTATCGCATGGCATTCCTGTTTACATATGGGGTCAAGTTTCCAGATATGATGACAAAACATAAAATAACAGTTGAGAGCAATTGGAACAATAGCACATAATTATTGAAATTTTAAAGGTCACAGTACATAGGATTGGGACATAGTCTGATTCTAGAAATAACAGGCTTATTTAAAGGAAAGACGGAAACAACTGGGGATTCCATAGAGTCTGATAGTACAACAACATGAAAGGTAAATGGAAAGAACTAAGGCTCCACTCCATCTGAACGGGGCTTGGTAGACTTTTCCTCTCGAAGCGTCTTCGCAATGCTCTGGAGCTCATCCGCCACCATCTGAATGACATACTGGCTGGTACGGTCCCGGTGTACTGGCATCTCCTCAAGCTTAGTGTTGACGTACCCAACCAAGGTCTCAAGTCTCGCAATCATCTGCTCCTTGGGCTTCCCTTCGTAGTTTCGGCTGTCCGGATACACGTTCTTCAGTCGGTCTATCAGTCGGTCGTACTTGCCCTGAAGCATATCGAACTCGCGCCTCAACTCAGCATACACGGAGAAAGCAATAGTGTCGTCCGACCCAGAGGATGACGAGGAATGCGCCCTTTGCTGACAACCAATAAGAGGAGTATTAATAATAATTTACTTTACCTACTCTCTCGCGTAGTATCTATAACCTACACACAAATCCTATAACCTATTTGGGCTGTCCAGGGACTCTAAACCGTAGCTCTGATACCAAAACCTGTCACACCCCCAACTTAAATAGCAAAATAATTATAGCTATTACATCATTTTAATGAGTATTATACAACCATAATCCAAGATCTTACAGTTTAGGGTTTGAAACAGCCCAACACTACCAACTATTACATCTGATTACAAATACCGAGTCCTCACACAACTATTATTACTTATTCTACCTGAGCTCGAACATAAGCGTCAGCATCACAGGTCTTACGGGCAGTCTGCTTGAATCTAACCATGGCTGCTAGCTGTAATATCAGGGTAAAGCAAGAAGTGAGCCAAAAGCTCAACAAGTGCTAACAATACAACGCAAAGCATAAATCGAGATATACCTTTAGGAATGACAATGGAATGACATAACCAATGATAATCGAAAGATAAAAACATATGTGAGTTGGCATCATTTTGCTTGCATCAAAACAAATTTTAAAACCATTCTTAATCAAAATCATTTTATGACGCTACGGATTACAGCCGGTGATCAGCCGCGAAGTAATCCCGAACCTCGCTGGGTTCTAAAACATTATTGGGAATCCCTAGGCAACTTTTAAGCCTAATATAAGTGTGGAAAGGACTCGCGTCTCAGTCCAGATCCACCATTCAAGAAAACATTTGTCCCCCTTTGGGACTGAAAAATCCACCTTTTATTCATTTCGAAAACTGATGCCGATTTATGACAAAATCTCTTTTGACTGAAATCATTTTTATCAGGGGATTATAGATCAACTTGAAACACTGGAATTCTGACTCTAAATCTCAGGGCCATGATCTACTAGACTTTACTATATTAGGGTAATCGAGAGATTTCCATAAACAAAAATTTTGACAAGGAAATTAAGCAAGGCTATTGGATAATATGAAAGAATAATGCCAAACTAGGCTTAAAGCAATGGTTGTAGACAAGGTATAGGTATTAGAACATCAAGAAGATAAGCATCACTGGTTCCAATAGGATAGAGGTGTTAAAATATAAAGGAAGTGATCATCAGCTCAAGATATAACAGGGTATCAAGCTTTAGGGTAAGGATAGGGTTATCAAACAATCATGAATGAATTTAAGAAAAGATTGGCTTTTAGATATCAAGATAAAGTTTCTATCGAGGTTATTTCAAGAGTTGAATCAAAGCATCAGGGTGCAACATCAAGATTTCTCAGGGATCAATAGCATGATAATCAAAAGGATCAATAAGGTATTATAACACATCTCTATTTTATCATGGCATTAAACTATCATGAAAGACTTTTGAACTACTTGCAATACGTACTCGAGGGTTCATGGCATCTCTATGTAACTCAAAGATAAACAAAAGATACTCTTGATTTAAATATATCAAAATGACTCAGGATAATTGCATCGATATATATATGAACTGGTTACAGTAAATGCGAAGGTCAAGTTGAATCACTTGCCTTGAGATAGACTGGTCTGGTCTGACTAGTAGGAGCAACAACTGGAGCTTCACTCGACTTTTATGGCAAGTTTTCCCTCGTCTCGAGATCCTACATCAATAATAATAATCCTTATTATAATATATTCTTTTCATCTTAACCTATTTACAACCCGAAATTAAACATGGATGGCACTTAGGCCTATACACACTTAATTCATATCCAACATTTATATTTTCAAATGTACACACGTAGCCACATAATCACATATCGTATATTAATACCAAATAACATCATATACACCATAATGCTACGCTAGGCTTGGATGATCTCGACTCACCACTTAAGTTACTTGGTCGCTAACTAAACGAAGTCTTCGAATTTGGGCTTCCTAACTCAATGTGCCTTTCCTAAATTATCCAAAACCTATTGACCCTCACTTGTGCCTTTTGTTCTACTGACCTTATACTATCTTACAACTATGGTGGTCGACCTAATACTCACTTCTAAGTGTCCTAAAACTATGTGATAAGTGAAAGTGCTCACTGGTGCAAATTTCAGAATGGTAACTAAGGTTTCTTGAGTGCATTAGACACTCTTAAACTACAAGTTTTTCTTCAAAATTTTTACACAAGACTCTCCTGACCTAAGGGCATCTCACAAGCTTGATGTGGCTCAAAGGCCTGGCTTGGGCCTTCTTGGGCCTAAGCTAAAAGTCCAAGGTTCCCCTGTTTTTCTGGGCAGAAAATGCCCTGACTTGAGTTAACTTGTGACACATGGTTCTAGCTCATATCCTATGAACTATGGTTGGAAAAACTTCTCTGACATACCCTCTAACTAAGGCCCAATTGGGCCTAATGAGGGCCTACCCATGACATGGCCATATCTCCCTATTTCTAAGTTGCAACAAAACTGTCCCCTGCTGGACAGATTTTGTTATTCTACTTGTGCACCTAACCAAATGACATGCAAACCTCCAACCAACTCCTAAAACCTATTATATACTCCCCATACTAACTTCTGGTGGCTTGGGCCTCAAAGTGCACATCAATGACATGGTCAAAACTCACTCTAAACTCAGGGTACTAAACTGATTTTTCTGCAGAAACTATAACTCTCATTTTCCAAGGTTTTGACTTGACAAACCCAATTATCAACAACTAAATACTTAAACCAAGACCTATACTTGGTGTTCTACTGAACTAACTCCCTTTTTCTCAAAATACCCTTGGTGAGATCATCCTTACCTATGGTGCAACTATGGCAAAATAAAAGAGACTACTCTTAACAAATCATAAACCTTTATGCTTTTGAAACAACAAGATATATATTTTTATAAAAGATAACCACAAATTATTACCATGCAACAAGAAGCATAAATCCATATTATCACATTATTCCTACTGAAATTAAGGCTCACTAACAAAATCTTTTCCAAATGGTCAAAATCTTACAACAAACTAAGAGAATTCCACATGCATGCATGCCTTCGGGTTTTTCAAACCAAAACAACATATTTTCTACATATATTCCATCTTAAAATTGACATGCAAGCCTAGCCTAAGGTATACCTAGATGATCACTTAGCATGCAAGGAGTTTTATCAAATTTTCACCACCAAATTCAAGTCATTATCACATAAACATGCAAAAATTGATCAAAACTACAAGAATGATTTCAAGGACCATTCATTCGGCTCCCATATGGTCATGGCCGAATGAAATGGATGGAAATGGCCATTAAATCATCAAGATTTTCCTTCTCATGACTTGGCACTTATCCATTCATTGTAGTCCTCTCAAAAACAACCTTAAATCCATAAGAATCAAGATTGTATTTTGAGTTTCACTAAAACCTTTACATGCAACCCTTAAACTTAAACTTTCTACTCAAAACTCTTTGAAATATGAATGATCATGGTATGGGAGATAACATTTACTTGTATAAAGAGTAGAAGCTTGGTGGAGAAATGAAGAAAAATGGGGAGGGGGGGTTCTCGGTCTAAAAACCCGAGAATGAGAGAGAGAGCCGAGAGTGAGGGAGAAGGGGAGGGAGGAGAGAGTGAGTGTGGTGTGGGTGATGAGTAAAATGATCATGACTTTGCTTGTCTTATGGTTTTTGTATTGGCAAAAGTGAGTGGAATTAGGAATTGTCATGATTAACCTTCCACTTAAACTTGGTTGAATTTGCATGCATGGGTAAAGAAGGTATTTGGCTAGGAAATAAGAGTTAGTGGGGTGGTTATTGACTCTTTAGCCCTTTTGGAATGTATGGAAGGAATTTGCATGCAAGGATAACTATGTAATTTGCTAATTATATTTATAAAGATTTATTTTTATAAAATAAAACACAAGTTCAAAAATTATAAAATTTATACCATAAAATAACTTGGATTTTTAGAGATTTTATAAAATCACTTTCAAAATTTGTGAACAAAATATCTTTTAAAAGAAAATTTCTCCAAGGCTTAGAATATTCCTTATAAATCAAAAATAAAGAAATTAAGTAAACTTTTGCTTTGAAAAATCATATACTACACAAAGCAAATTTATAATGCAGAAATTTTTACTCACACTAGCGCACAATCATTGAATATATTTTTATTTAACTTAATATTATTCACAAATAATATTACATAAAATGCCGGTCGTAACAATATTTTATAATACCCTTAAATAATTAAATAACTATATTATTTTAAGACTTATTAATTTTAAATCTCAGTAGGACCGAGTTTGATCCGAGCTAGACTCAAAAGCGAGTTTTATTCGACTAATGAAAAATCAGCTCGTGAATATGTTCGATTATGTGTACTCGGTCGATATATTGGTTAAGACGGTCAAATTTTTTAACAATGATTTGGATTAGTCGGACAGTGACTCTATTATATTAAATATAGTACATTTCATTATTTGTTATTAAGTATATTTCCAAATAAGAAAATTAGTACTAAAAGTTTTAGTAAATTAGCCAATAATTTACACCCTCATATTGGCCAATTTAGTTTTTATCATGAAATTTTTCTAAATGTAATTCATTTGTTATTATATTTTAAGAGAGCATGTCATTTTTCATTAGTTTTAATATGTCTTACACTCTTATTAATTTACCCAATAATTTTTCAATTTATTCACCCACCTCACATATATAAAATCTACTTAGTCAACCTAAGTGTTAAGAATTTAGGAGTTACACGAATTTGTAATGAATATGCTCGTTTTTTACACTTCATTTTTTAGTCTCAACCAAACAAATAGGGATGGTCATTAATCTCACCTCGCCTGACCCCGATACGATTCCCGCGTTGTTCGGGTCGAGGATTCTGGGAATTCTTAGGGGGCGGGGCATATGGAAAGTTTTATAAATATTTCAGGGATCGGGGCGGAGTCTAAGATTAGTGTCTCCCCGACCCCGATATATGTGTGTATGTATGTGTGTATATATATATAATAGAATTTATACTATTAGTATATTTTCAAAATAAACTATACTTTTCTTGACCATTTTTTTACAATGCAATATAATATATATTTTTAATTTATAATGTGTCATTTTTTTATATTAGAAATTAATTTTTTTATGATTTGATGTTAAAAAATTGAGATATTATTAGAGTTTTTTATATAATAAAAATTAGTAGATTGTTTTTAATCATAAAAACTTATTAAAATTACAAGATTATTATTTTTAATTATTTCCCGAATCCCGTGAGAATTCCCGTTTGGGCGGGGATCAAAGAGTAAAAGAATCTCCGTTCAGATTAGGGGCGATGATAACATTTCCGGACCCCGAAGTGACCCGATGCATCTCGCTACAAACAAACTTCAAATATTTTTGTTATAATAATATAATTTTAATTTGTTTAGTAATTAGTCTTATATACCTTACAGTAAGTATCTAATCTCAAAATTCACGTGGTGAGTGATAATCGAACCCTACTACAAAATGTTAACTCTCACTACTTAAATTATCTAATCAAACTTTAACAGTATGTATGAAAAGAAAAAGAAGTAAAAAAATAATTTAGTGATTAACTTTATGTCATCACATTTTCATTTATTTATATTAAGAGATGTAATCAAAATTTTAAAAATATATTATTCTTTATTACGTAATTGCTATGTGAATATAATATAAAGTTAAAACAATAATTTTACGTATTAAAAATTATTTCTTTACAGGTACAAGTTCGTTCGAGATAATATATATATATAGGCCCGACATCGCACGGGTTTTTACGCTAGTTAAAATATTATAATCGGAACAAGCCTCCGATCTATTGACTCCAATATGATTGTGGAACAAAAATTAAGTTAAACAAATAATTTTTTCATTTTCATATCGCTTAACACATAAAATACGAAAATTCTTCCATCTAATAAATATTATAATGATATTTCGCAATAGAATCACAATTGATTTTCACATAAACATTATCTGGAAGTCTAGAACTCATTTTCAGAATTATCAGTTACATTCACTGAAATTGGAGTAAAAAATACCCTAACAAATATGAACAATTTTTTATTGTAAAGGTGATCTCTTGTGGTATCCACCACCTTCCCAGATTCGATGCGAGTCTTACGGATCTCCCAAAAAATCATATAAACTCTTCTGAGAAAAATTACCAAAACCCGTAACATGACACACAAAAATATTAAAATAAAATACCCTAACGTGCCAAAAAGATGTACACGAATAATAACCTTAACAAAAAAGGTACTCAACAAAATTTTATCCAAAAAAATTAAAACTCAATTTTATTAAAAAAACTGATAAATAAAAGTGAGTATGGGAGGGCGTAGGGGAGGAGGGAGGAGGATAGAAAAATGAGGGAGGGGCCACTACAAATTAGGGAGTTAGACTCTTAAAACCCTCTTTTTTCTTACGTAAATCCCTTTTTCTCTAGTCATATAATAAAGTCTCATTTATCTTTCACTATAAAGAAATATTGTATAATTCTTTTCATCACCTAATTAATGGATGCAAAATTTACAAATTTAAATAGCATGACATATTGAAAATTATATAAATACACTGAAAATTTTAAATTTTTTTTATAACTTTATGTTATATATTTTTTAAATTTAGAGACTTCCAATCAATGACCGATATGTAACAGCTTCAAGCAAAAAAAAAGTTTAAATGTGTCATACAACCATATTCACACTCCAGTTTTACTAAATTTATTAGCTAAATAAGAAAATATGAGTACATTAATTACGGCAAGGATGATCGTAATGTACTTCTTATTTACATGGAAAAAAAATGTAAACACAAATGTCTAATCTATTATAAAGTTGAACGTAAGCGATACTGGTTATGAAATATTATTTCAGAACAAAAGCTCTAATTCAATATAATTAAGGCAAAAGTATAGTTCCGATAAGCAAAGTTAATGAATTAGTAATGTATGTCATCAAATAATGGTGCAATAATGTGGTGAACAACATATTACCTTGTACTAATTTTATAACCCGTGCGATGCACGGGTCTTTATTAATATTTTTATATTATTTAAATTTATAATAAAACTTTTTTTTGATCATTATCTTATTAGTATATTTATAAGTAATAAATAAATATATGTTGTTAGCGGGATTCGAACATGAATCTTGGGTAGTGTATAAATAATAATATAAATATTTGTTGTTGGTGGGTTTCAAACCTGAAAGTTTTAGTAGTGTATAAATAATAATATAAATATTTGTTGTTGACGGGGTTCGAACCTGGAAACTTGAGTAGTATATATTCTTTTAGTATTTGAATCTAACGATCCTGATCACTTGATTAAAAAGATCTGACGGTCATAAATTGGGAAAACCAAACCAACCAAAAAAATATACCAAATTATACCTCATTCCGGTTATTATAGTATAGTATAGATCTGAATATATTTAAAATGATAAATGATAAGCTTCATAAATTATAAATTGAATTAAAATATCAGAACTCTATTTGGCCCTAATATCTAACACTTCTCACCCATAACCTAACATTTATAATCCCAAATATTCTCCTAAACCTTACATCTTCAAAAAAATAATGTTTCATAAAAATGTTAAATGCACTTAATTATTAAATGCACTTTATTTTATGTTCGCAAATTTATAGTAATTATAGATGAATCCGGAAATATATCTTATTTTTATTATAAGAGCGTGATTGTATACACATATGTTGGTAAAGAGAATAATTAAAGAGAATAATATGCTCTCTTGAATCTTGTAGTCCTTTCAAATCTATTATTTTCTTAAGATCTCCTCTCACAGTAGTTAAAAAAAGAACTAAGTTTTTTTGTTGAAAAATGTGGGTTTTAACCCTACACTATCTCGTCATTTTGAGTACATGATTATTACATGTAATGAATGATACATGGAGTGTGTTCTCCTCCAAGAGAGAATTTCAAGGAACATCTAATTATTCAAACTAAACTATTGAATGAATTAGATACAATCACGGTCCCTTAAGAGAGAAATTTGTTGTGAAATTTGAAGTCACACATTAATATGCTAAAGAGCTTTCCATAACTTTTTCTAGCAAGACACTTGTGTGGTGTTAACTTTTGTTGGCTATGTTAGGTCATACAACACTATAGAAGGGGGTTGAATATACAATCAAATCGATTTTAGACACAAAGTATATAACAATAATCAAGTTTATTTAATATAATAAGCTCTGTTATAAAGTAGGTTAAACTACTCTCTCAGTGATGAACAATATCACTAAGAGCTGCTAGGTTACAATGAATAATATTCTCGTGAATGATAACACATCTAGTGTAAACCCTAAGCTGTGTTTATATAGTACACAGTTACAAGATATCTTCTAATTGATATGGAATATAATTATATCTCCTAAAATATATCAATCAGATATTATCTTTTACAAGTCTTCTAGCTATCCAAGTCTTCATGCATATCTTCTTTTATTTTAGTCCAGATCATCTCCTGTAAATCAGCCGCATTCCTTACCTGACGGCCTTAAGTTCTGATATAAGTTTTGACTTCAGTAAGTCCTGATTTCCAGTAAATCCTGATATATCATGATATTAAGTTCTGAAAATAAACACATCAGATTAGTCATGACATCACAAATATATCTAACAATCTCCCTCAACTTTTAAATTATGAAAAATATACAAGTTAATAGATTTGATGATGTCAAAAACATTTAAGTGCAAATGCAATGAGAGTTTATTTAGACAACTAACTACAACTTACAGTACATGTAGCTTTACCAATATCACTGGATCAATCTGAATCCAAAGTGATTCCTTGTAAAGTCTTTTACCAGCTTGTCTCCAGCTTTTCTCAGAACTTCAACTAACTGTGCTTTGACTTGCATCAGTTCTTCATCTTCATTGTCACCAATCTGATAAATGGCTGTTCTGAGTGCATGAATTGATGTTCTTTCAAGACCATCTCCAAGTCTGATAACTCTAGGATGTGAAGAATCTTCATTGTAGCATAGACACTTTCCTTTCAGAATAACTTCCACCTTAGCAAAGTTCTTCCTCATAGGAATTTCTCTTCCATCATCTTCAGTTATTTTTGGAATATACTGAGAAACCTTTGTACCAGAGATTCTGAGAAGATCTCTTATAGCTTTCAAAATATATTCTGACCATCATCTTATAACATCAGATTTTACTTCCAGAAGGTCGTGAATATGTTGAAACTCTTTGACAGACTTCTTTAGCACATCAGTATCAGCTAGTTTGTAAGTTCTGCCATCATTGAGAAATAAGATCAATTTCTCTTTTAGATCATCTTTATCATGAACATCAATCACAATTTGAGCAGACGGCACTTTGTCAAGGTGCTTTTGTTTGATTTGTTCATATGGTTTGTCTGTCAACATGAATAGAACTCTGAGAGTAACTTCTACTCATGTTTGTATCTTTTCTTCATCAGAATCTAATCCAGCTCTATCTCTAGGTTGCTTGGCTCTTAACCCAAATGTTGTAATTTGATTAATCATTAGATTGGACTTAGGTTCCACTAGAGTAGCTTTGTTCCATAACAGCTTCTTCTTATCAGCAATTGTCATCTTTTTTCAAATCAACTTGAGCTCTGTCAGAGGTTGATGACTTGATCAGGATTTGCTGTCATTTATACCTTGATGTTCTAAAATGTCTTCACTCTGAACAACTTGAGCTATGTCAGAGGTTGTCTTAGATTCTTCTGTTATCTTCTTTCTTTTCAGAGTTTCAACAGTTTCATATTCTGCAGCTGTATCATCAAAAACCTGAACCATTTTGCACACAGGATCCATCAGGATTTGAGTAATCTTCATCTCCTGTTTCTTTGTTGGTTCATCAATCTTTCCTTTCCCTTTTGCCTTGGGATCAATTTCAACTTGTGATCTTGTCTTGGGCTTTGAAGCCTCAGAAGTTGACCTTTCCTTGATCACAATGCCTTTTTCCTTAGACCTTGGAGGTTTCTTTGCATTAGAAGCTTTAGACTTAGGATTTGTCTTCTCAGCTGTAAATCTAGATTCTTCCTCCTTTAGAGTCTCTAAATCCATTCCAGGATTATGCTTGAGAAACAATCTTTTAGCAATTTCTTCATCAAGGGTCTGAATCTTGGGATCCTTATAGTAGACAGTAGTCTCCCTTCCCTTAAGCTTCAGAGTTTGTAAAAACTTCTGAGAGTCTTGACTTTCAGCTTGAATCAGAATATCAGAACTTGATATCAGACTTTGATTATCGGAACTTGCTTTCAGAACTTGAGCATTCACAGCTTCAGAACTTGAATTCTTCTGTGTAGAAGATTTGCTAGAATCATCTTCAGAATCATCCTTTTTCTTCAGAGTTTGGCTAGTTGAGGATTTGGACTTAACTACCTTCTCCCCCTTTTTGGCATCATCTGATAGGAGTAGAGAAAGAAGGAGTTCCACTGAAGATTGGATCTCAGTTAATTGAATTTGTTGAGCAACTTAATTTTGCTAGACCTCATCCAGTTGGGCCTGCTGCTTCTCTTGAACTTTCTCAATTGCTTCCACTTTCTCTTGAATAGGTCTGATAAACCTCTTTTTGTCTAATTTGATCACTATGTCTAGCTTATCAGTTGTTTCTTGAATTTTATCAACCTTTGTTTGAGTTGTGGAGTGTAGACCTTGAAGAGATTTAGTAGTGAGAGCAGTGACTTTAAGTTGTGTCTTAAAATCAGAATTTGTCAGCAACTCATCAGCTTTTGAAATATGATCTTTCAGAATATTTGAGCTTGGAATGAATTCATGTTCATTCCACTTCTTGGTCCATTCAACTCCTCTGTGAGTTTTTTCTCATGGAACAGGAGCATCTTCTTCAACAAATTTAAGTAGTGCCTCATTTCCAAGAATTGGAGCATTAACTGGATCACTGTCTCCAGAACTTGATAACATCTCCTCATCTTCTGATAACACAAGAGTGTGTGTAGCTGAAGGAGATTCTGGAACTACTTCATCTGTTTCAGGATCCAAATCTAGAATTGGAGTTGTAGGAATATCAATATTTAATGGAGAAACAGGTGGAGTTGACACTTGTGCTGGTGGTGCTTCCAGATACAAAATAGCTGGTATATGTAACCTGTGAATATCAATTTAAGGACTTAATCCTGAATCTTCAAATGTGTTAGTTTCTTTGAGTGGAGATATAGGAGGTGTGATCACTGTGTCTGGAACAGTGTCTTCAGCAGTTGTCAAAGCTTCAATCACTATAGGTTCTGATGAGATCAGAGATTCCTGATCTCCTTCCAAAGCTTCTTCAGTACCCCAATATCGAGCTTGTGTAATTTTCACACCTGCTCTCTTCTTCTTTGATCTTCTGGATGGTGGAGTGACATGATCTCTATCAGAATTTGAAGACCTTTTCCTTTTCAAAATCCTAGAACCCTCAGCTTCATTCTCCTTCTGAAGAGTTGATTCTTCAGCTGCTATTGTCACAGGTTCCGATGCAGGAACCTGGACTTGTTCATCCTCATCTAATTCATCTCTCAGAACCAGCCTTCTCTTTCTCCTTGGTGGAGATTGAGGAACATATTTAGTTCTTTTGGTTGTAGGCCTAGAGGATGTGCCATATTTTACAACTGGCACCTTTTGAGAAGTACCAGAAGTTGGTTTGGTTTTGGATTTAAGAGGTGAGTTCTGATGGTAGGTACTGATGGTTGTGGTTGAGAGAATTGTGCTGGTTGGAAATAGGTTCTGATGGTAGGCCGTGGTTGAGAATTGGAAGGCTGTATTGGTGGAGGTTGAGAGGGTGCAACTTCAAGAAATTTGGGTGTGTATGTGTTGGGGTAAGAGTTTACTAAGAACTGTTTTACAGATTCAGGAATTTGAAGGGGTCTTAGTAAGTTTTCCTTATTATCAGTAGATAACAAGTCTGTGAAAGCCCTTTTATGAAGCTTAAAAGGTTGAATTGACTCACTAAAGTTTTGGGGCTTATCAGAACAACAAAAACTGTAAATAAGCTGACAGAACCTAGCAAAATAAATAGTATTTGGGTCCTCCTTCATCCTATCCCCAATAAAACCCAAAATAGCAGTAGCATAATCAAAATGAGTTTGATTTAGAAGTGCATACCCTATTTGCTGACTCAAATTTGGAATAGCATCAAAGTTGGAGCATTTGTTGGCAAAAGCTCTGGTGATGCCAAAAGCTCTAGTGATGCAGTCGAAAAAGAAACTCCACTCCCTTCTGATGTGGGGCCTTTTCAGTCGTCCCACCTTGGAAAAACTTTTCTCATAGCCAAGATTGGCCATCATACCCTGTAGCAGGTGATCTTCAATCTGAGCATTGAAAGTACAATTTTCTGGCAGATGTAGAGCTTGTCGAATAGTAGACAAGGTAACCAGGTGCTCATCTTCCCCAGATGTGAAAATGATGCTTGGAGACCCATCTTCACCACCATCATCATATACTCCAGTCCTCCAAAACTCCAGTATCTGTGTTCCTGAGAGTGATTGTGGTTGGGTCAAAGCATACCCAATCTCAATATGAGCAAGAAAGTCTTGGATAAAGTGAAGATCTGAAGGAACATCGTCCTTGGTGAGAAAAGCCATATAATTGTTGGGGATGAACTTGGCTCCATTAAAGATAACGTCCTTTGGTGCCATTTATGTAAGAAATTAAGTGAAAAGTTGTGTGTACGCAAGGTGTTTGATAAAATGCCTGCGAAAAATAGCTTCAGAGAATAATAGAGAGTAAAAGAGAGAAAGAGAATAAGAGAGATTAGAAAAGAGTAAAAATAGGTAAAAGATTGCAAAATCTTTTATCTCTCATATATATATATACACTCTCCACTAGTTACAACGGCTAAATTCTGAAGCAGAATCGACATTGGACACCTGGTAGCATGTAATCAGTCAAAACATTATTAGTGGGCACGGTAAACGTGCAGTAATTATTGCTCACATGCTGTTACCAAAATAAACACACAACCCATCAACCAAGTGATTATTACTATTTTTATCTCACCTAATTAATTTATGATAAAATATGACCGTTACAGTAAATACCAAAAATAAGTCAAGTAATTAAATAATGTCACGTAAGCATCAGAGTTTCCATCAGGATTTGCATCAAAACTTGACTATTATCAGAATTTAATACTCAAAAAGTGAATGACTGTTTATGTGATTCTTTACATAAATACTGACTGGTTTCTTCAGAGTTTAATCATCAGAACTTTCATCAGAACTTGTCCTCAGAATTTATGCAAATAATGCTTAACTGTTTATCTGAAACAACTTATTCACCACAGTAGTTTTCATCATTCATATGGAGTGATAGTGTGTGTATGTGCAAATGATCAGATAAAGATTAAAGTCTGATAAACTTCAGTATATCTTAGAAATAAGGCATAACTAAGAAAAGTGCTTAAAATCTGTCTTTAATTTTGAAGTCTAATATAGAATAAATTTATGCAAGTATCCACCTCAACTGTTTGTGCTCATTTTATGCATCTTTTGAAATTCTTTTGACAGTGGCTTCTCAGTGTAAATGAGTTACAACTGCTATCAGAATTTATGCTGTTATCAGAATATTTCTCCAGTAATCAGAGAATGTGAAAAGTCACCAAGAAAAAATTGCTTTTCTAATGCATATTACTTAATACCAGCATTGCACTTGGGTCTTCCCTGTCACATATTTACTCTAGATCTCAAAGGAGTGCCTGATTTCAATTTTTCTTTTCTTTTTTTTTCTTCAGATAAGTGAGGCTTATAAAGCATGTAGTTCATCCTTAAGATTTACTGACATCAGAATTTGACAGATAAGAAGCAATAATCTAGCTTGTGACTTAGTAATAAGATACACAAAGTAAATTTGACTAAGATCAAAATCAGAATTTTTGTGTGTTATTAATTTCCACATAAACAACTAATTCAAACATGGGATACATAGTTTGTTAAAGACTACTAAGTCAGCATCTAACAAAATAATCCTCATTGGAGTGAATAGTCACAGAACATTCAAAACACTTTTAGAGTTTATAGAATCACATCATATAATAATCAGTATTTAATATGTTACAATTTAAGCACAGATTACATGGAGATAAAATAATCTGTAAATACTGATCATAAAGTCTGATGCATGAGAACAAAAACTAAATAGATTTTGAGAAAGAACCTGAAATCATTCTAAGTTCATTTACTAGTCTTGTAAAAGTAGCTTCACACAATGGTTTTGTGAAGATATCTGCTAGTTGTTGATCTGTTGGGACAAAATGCAATTTCAATGTACCTTCCATCACATGTTCCCTTATGAAATGGTACCTAATGCTGATGTGCTTTGTCATTGAGTGTTGAACTGGATTACCTGTCATAGCAATAACACTTTGATTATCACATTAAATGGGTATTTTAGAAAATTCTAACCCATAGTCCAGTAACTGATTCTTCATCCAAAGAATCTGTGCACAACAGCTTCCTGCAGCAATATATTCTGCTTCTGCAGTTGATGGGGAAATTGATTTCTGTTAAACCAAGAAACCAATCTGCCTCCAAGAAATTGGCAGCTTCCACTAGTGTTTTTCCTGTAAATTTTGCATCCTGTAAAATCTGCATATAAGTAACCTATTAGCTTAAAATCTGATTCCCTAGGATACCACAATCCTAGATCAGATGTACCATTGAGGTACTTGAAAATTCTTTTCACAGCTATTAGATGAGGTTCTCTTGGATCAGCCTGAAATCTTGCACAAAGACAGGTAGCATACATGATATCAGGTCTACTTGCAGTTAAATAGAGTAAAGAGCCAATCATACCTCTGTAATTAGTAATATCTACTGATGCTCAAGTATCTTTATTTAACTTGGTGGCAGTGGCCATGGGAGTGGATGCAGTTGAACTGTCTTGCATTCCAAATTTCTTGAGTAAATTTCTGGTGTACTTAGATTGATTAATGAAAGTACCTTCTTCAGTTTGCTTGACTTGAAGTCCCATAAAATAGTTCAACTATCCCATCATACTCATTTGATATCTTGACTGCATTAACTTGGAAAATCTTTCACAAAGTTTTGTATTTGTAGAGCCAAAGATGATATCATCAACTTATATCTGTACCAAAAGTAAGTCCTTTCCATGGTTGAGGTAGAACAGAGTTTTATCAATTGTGCCTCTGGTAAATCCACCTTCCAGAAGGAATTGAGCTAAAGTCTCATACCATGCTCTTGGAGCTTGCTTAAGGCCATAAAGTGCTTTGTCAAGCCTGTAGACATGATTTGGAAATTTTGGATCTACAAAGCCTGGAGGTTGTTCAACATATACCTCTTCTTCCAATTATCCATTGAGAAAAACACTTTTTCACATCCATTTGAAAGACTTTAAACTTCTTATGAGCAGTATAAGCCAAAAAGATTCTTATGGCTTCCAATCTAGCAACTGGAGCAAATATTTCATCATAGTCAATACCCTCATGTTGAGAGTATCCTTTAGCAACCAGCCTTGCTTTGTTTCTTGTAATTATGCCATCACTGTCAGTTTTATTTCTGAACACCCATTTTGTGCCAACAATGGATCTGTCATTTGGTCTTGGTACTAGGGTCCATACTTTATTTCTTTCAAATTCATTTAACTCTTCCTGCATTGCTTGCACCCAATCAGCATCTTGAAGAGCTTCTTCCACTTTCTTTGGTTCAGACTGAGATAGAAAGGAATGATAGAGACATTCATTTGATGTTGTTGTTCTAGTTCTGACACCTGCTTCAGGATCTCCAATTATTAAGTCAGGTGTGTGATTTAGTCCACTTCCTTGCATATGGAAGTTGATCTCTACAACTGGATCCTTCCCCATGATCCATGCTGTCTCCATCATCATTTTCTGATTCTCCCCCTGAAGTTATGCTCTCTGAGACTCCAGAATTTGAGTTGGATCCTTCAGGAATTGAAGAATCAGAGTTTCCAGAATTGTCAGAATTTGGTTCATCAGCACTTGATGAATCAGAACTTGAAGAGCCAGTGACTGGTTTTATGCTTCTTGAGAGTCTTGAGATGTGGTATGTTCATCAGGTTACTCCCCCAGAACAGGCGCATTTTCCTTTGGAGCAGTTACCACAGTTTCAATGACATCAGAGTTTAACCCGTCAGAACTTACAGGATCAGGATTTAGGTCATCAAAATTTACAGAATCATAATTTACATCTTCATTTTCAAATCTCAGCTGATCATGATCATTAAAATCTTCAAGTCCAGTAATCTTTTTATCATCAAAAGATACATTGATAGATTCCATGACAACCCTTGTTCTTAAATTTTAGACTCTGAAGGCTTTTGTGAAGTGGATATCCAACAAAAATTCCTTCATCAGCTTTTAGATCAAATTTTGACAGTTGTTCAGGATGAGTCTTAAGAACAAAACACTTGCATCCAAATACATGAAAGTATTTCAGATTTGGCTTCTTTTTCTTCACCATCTCATATGGTGTTTTTCCATGCTTGTTTATGAGTGTAGCATTCGGTGTAAAATAAACATTCTACACAACTTTATCCCAAAAATAGGTTGGTAGCTTTGCTTCATCAAGCATAGTTCGTGCAGCTTCAATAAGAGTCATGTTCTTTCTTTCTACAACTCCATTCTGTTGTGGAGTTCCAGGTGCAGAAAATTCCTTATTTATTCCATGCTCTTTGCAGAACTCTTCCATGATTGAATTCTTGAACTCAGCGCCATTATCACTTCTTATTATTTTAACAGAATCTTTAACTAATTTATCCAGCTGTCTGACATGATCAGTTAGAGTAAATGCAGTTTCATTCTTCTTGTGCAAGAAATACACCCAAGTGTATCTTGTGAACTCATCCACTATAACCATAGAATATTTGTTAGTCCCTAACAATGCAACAAGAATTACAGAAGGGGGGTTGAATGGAATTCTTGAACCTTTTTCAGAAATATAAAATATTCTAACTTAAGATATATATGACAGTGTTTTGATTTGCAAAGTGCGGAATAACAAGTTAAATATGAATCAAAACACAAAGTAATAAAAACACAAGTCTTTAAAACTTTATGGTGGATTAGAAAGTATCCACCAGATATATATATATATATACATCGAGAGAACTCTGTGAAGCTTGAATAGCTCACAGCTTCTTATAAAATAAGAACAACTAAACTTACAGAGAAATGCTAAGAATACAGCTTACAAATGTTTCTCTGAGAATTTACTTGCTTAGTCTTCTTGTTGTTCAAATTGCTACTCCTGGTTTATATATCACCAAGATTACACAGTAATAAGATAAGATAATAAAAACAAAACCTATCAAGTCTAATACTATGCTGCTTTATTACTCCGTTCCAGCATCTTTAAATATCTTCATAATAGCATGGAAATGGCAATGCTTCTTTATTCTAAAAAAAACCCAGTTGAATAGGCTTCCACATTCCTCTTGCATACACTCGACGCATGTGACTGTGTTGTCATTGTCAACAGATGTTTGAATTATTTATCCGTCGGGTACATGATCATCCGTCGGGTTGCCTTGTTGATCATCCGTCGAGTAGCTTTGTTGATCATCCATCGAGTAGCTTTCTGGAACTTAACTTTATTTCATTTATGCAGAATTACAAGACATCATCTATGTACAATTAATCAACCTATTCTGCATATCTAATTAAAGTCAACATGACTTATATGCTACTACAGAATCTAAACAAGGGTGTTTGCAGAAATTTGCTACATGAATTATTGTTACATAAGCTACTCACTCGATGGATAATAAATCATCATCCGTCGGGACTATATTGAGTCATCCGTCGGGACTATATTCCTTATCCTTCGAGTGCTACATTTTTCACCAAGTTAAATCTACTAAGGTGTTTCGTTAATGAAATCATCAAGTCCACAACATATTCACAACAATATTTCTTCTTTACAATAGACATGACATTGATTGGACCAAATAGATCAACATACCGAAAGTGATAAGGCTCAAGAATTGAGGATTCAGTTATGCTCTTGAATGAAGATTTTCTTTGTTTTGCCTTTTGACATGAGTCACAAAGACCATCAGGAGCAAATACTGATTTTGGCAGTTCTCTCACAATATCTTTCTTTACTAGCTCATTTATGTTGTTGAAATTTAAATGAGAGAGTCTCTTGTGCCAATTCCAGCTTTCTTCAATTGATGCTCTGCTTAACAGACGGATTGCAGAACCATCATAATTTATTGAAAGTCTGGCTTCATATATGTTACCATGTCTGTAACCTTTCAGAACTACTTTACCTGTAGAATTACATACAACTTCACAGTGTTCTTCAAAAAAATCCACATGATAACCTCTGTCACATATTTGACTCACACTTAGCAGATTGTGTTTAAGTCCTGAGACAAGAGCTACTGATTCAATTATGACATTCCCAAGATTGATATTGCCATATCCCAGAGTCTTTCCCATGTTGCCATCTCCATAAGAAACTCATGGGCCAGCTTTCTCCACAAAGTCTGATAGCAGGGCTTAATTTCTAGTCATATGTCCTGAACATCCACTGTCCAGAATCAGGATGCTTTTCCTGTTGCCCTGCTATCACAAAGACCACTATCGGTTAGTTTTAAGGACCCAGGCTTGCTTGGATCCTTTGGCCTTTTTAAGTTTGTTAGCATTTGCAACGGATTTAGTCTCAGAGTTTATGCTAACATGCTTTTTATCAGACTTTGCATCAGAATTTATACTAGAAGGAATTACACTAACTTTCTTTAAATAAGGTTTTATTTGATAATAATCATAGTACAAACTATGATATTCCTTACAAGTATAAATAGAATGCCATAAACTACCACAATGAAAACAAGGATTTTGTGGTTTAAACCTAACAGACTGACTCTTAACTCCTGATCTAGGAGGTAAAGAATTTATATCTTTATTTTTCCTACAAAAAGAAGCAAGATGGTTAGAGTTTCCACAATTATAATATTTCTTTATAGGACCATTAGGAACATGCATATAATTAATGCTTTTATTCACACCTTCCTTTCCATTTCTATTTTTCCTAGCTTCCTTTACCTTGTTCACTTTTCTAATCTCTTTCAGCTTATACTTAAGCTACTTCTTTGTCATTAAGCCAACATTTACCACAGTTGGTTTATCATGTTTTAATTTGTCAGAAGTTGACTTTTCTTTGACTTCTGTTTTAGAGTCTTTCATCTTTTCAAATTTTGACTTGTCAGAATTTGACACAAACTTGAAAGGATTAATTTTAGGCTTTTCAGCTTTCTTGGTAAAGTTTGGTTTAGATGACACAATTTCCTTTTCTTCTTTATCATCTAGGTAACTTAGACCTTCTTTCCAATTTCCATTTTCTAAGATTTTCTGAGTTGTTCTTCGAGAGTTAGTCCAAGTTTTGATTATCTCCTTTTCCTTTTCCAGTTCAGATTTAAGAGATTTATTCAGTTTTAGCAGTTCATCTTTAACATACAAAGCCTCATCTCTTTCTTTCTAAGTTTGATGAAATATAACTAACTCTTTTTCTAAGTAGTCATTTCTGTTTCTAAGAGCAAGACTTTCAGATTTTAATCTTTCATTTTCTAAAGTCTGATCTTTAAAACTAATGAACATGGTTTTAAGATATAATCTTACTCAGAAATATCATCAGTATGAAAAGCAAGAGTTGAATGAGGTACCTTCAATTCAGCAGTTCCAGAACTGCTATCAGCATTTGCCATCAAAGCATAGTTCACCTCTTCTTCAGAATCTGAAGTGTCTGCCCAGTTTTTCTTCTTTGTGATAAGTGCCTGACCTTTATCACCTTTTCCTTTCTTGCAGTCAGGAGAGATGTGGCCTCTTTCACCATAATTGTAGCATTTGACATTTGAGTTGTCTCTTCTGTCCGACTTTCCTCCTTTGCCTTCAGCCTTTCTGAACCCTTTATTTTCATAACTTCCACCTTTCCTGAAAAACTTCTTACCCTTTCTGAATTTCTTGTAGGCTATCTTTGTGATACCCTTCACCATAAGAGCACACAGTTGCATCATCTCTGCATCAACATCCATTTCAGATAAATTTTGAGATTCTGAATCATCATCATCAGAATATGATGACTCTGAATCAGACTATATGATGAGAGCCTTTCCTTTGCCCCTCTTTGAGACAACCACTTTAGGAGATTCCTCCTCAGTTTTAAGTGCAACTGTCTTTGACTTCTTCCATGCCTTTTGCTCCTTTGATCCATCTCAAGTTCATGAGTCTTGAGCATACCATAAATTTCATCAAGAGTAGTTTCAGCAAGGTCATAGTTGTCTCTTATGGTAGTAGACTTCAAATCCCAATTTTCAGGAAGAGCTAAAAGGAATTTTAAATTTGAATCTTCAAGATCATATTCCTTGTCTACCAGTGACAGATCATTCAAGAGTTTGGCAAACCTGTCATATAAATCAATTAATGACTCATCAGCTTTTGAATCAAAGTGCTCATATTCTTGTGTGAGTATAGTCTTCCTGTTCTTTTTGATGGCTTCAGTTCCCTGACATCTTGTCTCCAAATCATCCCATATTTCCTTTGCAGTCTTGCATCTAATTACCCTGTTTGACATGACATTGTCAATTGCACTATGAAGCAGATGCCTTACCCTTGCATCCTTGGCAATAGATTAGATGTCTTCAGGTGTGTAATCACCTTTCTCCTTTGGTATCATCTTTGCTGGTTGATCAGCAACTGTAACAGAGAGCTTGGTAGGCTTATATGGTCCATCATTAATTCTATCAAGGTATTCTGGATCTATGGCTTCCAGAAACATAGCCATCTTTACCTTCCATATAGGATACTCAGATGCTCTCAGTATGGGAACCCTAATACTCTCATATCGACTGTGTGTTTGATTGTTTTGAGTATATTGAGTTTTGGTGGGCTTAGGTGGAGTTTGTGTTTCGTCAGACATGATTGTAAACTGGATCTCATTGTTTGTATATCAATAAAGAGGCTCTGATACCACTTGTTAGGTCACACACACTATAGAAGGGGGTTGAATATAGTGTTTATACAATCAAATCGATTTAGAACACAAAGTATGTAAAAGTAATCAAGTTTATTCAATCTAATAAGCTCTGTTACAAAGTAGGTTAAACTACTCTCCCAGTGATGAACAATATCACTAAGAGCTGCTAGGTTACAATGAATAATGTTTTCATGAATGATAACACATCTAGTGTAAATCCTAAGTTGTGTTTATATAGTACACAGTTACAAGATATCTTCTAATTGATATGGAATATAATTCTGTCTCCTAAAATATATCAATCAGATATTATCTTTTACAAGTCTTCTAGCTGTCCAACTCTTCATGCATATCTTCTTTTGTTTTAGTCCAGATCCTCTCCTGTAAATCAGCCGCATTCCTTATCTGAAGTACCCGTACTTAAGTCCTGATATAAATCCTGACGTCCTTAAGTTCTCATATAAGTTCTGACTTCAGTAAGTCCAAATTGCCGGTAAGTCCTGATATATCATGATATTAAGTTCTGAAACTAAACACATCAGATTAGTCATGACATCACAAATATATCTAACAGGCTAAGTGTTTCTCAATCTTAATTGCGGCACACACATTTCTCGTATATGTATTTATTATATAGTTCTATAATTATTAAAAAACCTCCCAAACATATTTCCTTTCTCATCCCCATCAATATTTCGGCTTGGTGACAGTGTTTTAGCTCGTTCAACATTGTTGAGAGTGTTGTTCTTACGTCGACACATCACTAACACTCATTTTATTTTGGGAAGCTATTTGCCTACACATACGATAAGGGGAAAATACATTATAAGTAGATCGTACATCATTAGACTCGAGTTTATACCCTCTTCTTATTTGTTTACTCTAGTTTCCGTTTTATTCACCCATTATGTTGTTAACACACACAAATGAACATAATTTTTATTATTATTGTAACTTGCTTTTTTCTACAGATTGTCCCACACTTTTTATATTGTTTAACTATCATTATTATTAATAATCATACTCAACTTTAATAATTTCGATTATTTTTTTGGTTTGTTGATTCATTATGATTTGTCATAAAGAGCCAAGTGTAACAAAATAAAGACTTATAATAGTATTTTCTCTCAAACTAAGGTCATTTTAAATGCTAAACTTACTACACAATCTTCTTTTATAAATAGGGTTAAATCTCAAAGTGCTCACTGAAGTAAGGACCCGGTACAACAGAGGTCTTCAAATCTGATATCTCAGTCCTGATGAGAGCCAGCTGATCATTGACAGAGGTGGAAGAAGAAGACCGTTCAACCACTTGTGCTTTGAATGATTGAGCCTCAGCCTGACTTTTTGCAAGTTGTTCTTTCAGATCAGCAATTTGAGCTAACAGATTTTCAGTTTTGTGTATGTGTGTGTGCTCACCTGAATATCTCTCCTGTTTGGTTCACTCAACTCACGTGCTTGTGTATCTCTCAATATTATTGCTCGTGAGGAGCCTTCCTGTTGCTGATCTTCTGTACCTGCAATTGAAATCACCCTAGCCTCTTCAAGAGAGGTCAGTGGTGGTGCAATGGGAATTCGCGTGTCCCGATCCTCAGTCAAACCTATCTTTTCATGTGAAATAGATGTCTAAATTGCTTCAGGGATAGATTGATCGAGTTGCCCTCCACTTTCTCCAGATAAATCTGCGAGTGGAGAATCCCGTGAGGGAGCCAGAGGTGTTGGATCTGGGAGGGGAAAAAATGACTCTATTAAAGGTGGCTGAGAGTCAGATTTTCCCTCAGAAGCATGTGATTGCTCTTCTGCCGTAACTATGGCAGGCACTGTAACCGACTCAATGTGCACTCCTCGCTCTGTGTCCTGAGTATCATCTATTGGTCTATATGCTTCCATTGTGAGTAGTGGAAGTGTGCTTGACTCAGTACAGGATGGCATGGCCCTATGGCGAATTTCAATAGATTCATCCTGTTGATAGAATGTCTCTAGTAACTGTTCACTGGCCATATCAAAGTCCATGTCCTGTTGGGAGGACAAGGATGGGCTTTTAGATGCCTCAGTAAATGTTCTTCTTTTCTTGGGAGGAGGCAGAGCTAAGGGTTCATTCACATCCAACAACTAACTACTTCCTACTAACCTTCTAGGTAACATTTTAAACAGTGGGGGAGAGGTTGAGATTGGTTATGACTCTGTGTTTGGCTCTATGACCTGGGATTGAAGCTGCAGTTTTACAACTTCATGGTCAGCCCTATCAACCACTGGGGGTCTTTTAACAGAAGTAGGAATAGTTTGAGGGTGAGGAATTATTACCTGCAGTGGAAGAGCATCTGATGTTTGAGCCTGGGTGGCTTGAATCACTAGAGGTTGAGCTTGTTGTTCATGACCGGGAAGATTGAAATTTGGTAAAGGAATGTAAGTGGCCATGAAAGCAGATACAAGTACTGGAACTTGCATGAATTTAAAGGTTGTGTCTTGGCGTGTGTAAATCTTTTTGCTTACTGGAGGGCGTTCAGTTACTGAAGAGTTAGCAAAAAGAGCCTTATGCTCAGGTGTGAGAAGATGTTCTGCTATAAACATAAGAAAACGAGCGTAGTAGTACGAAACCCTACAATTTGTAGAATGATCACGTAAAGCAGTAGTGAGATATCTCAGAAGAATGGGTAAAAGTAGTTTGCCAAAATTGATCCTTTGATTGAAAACAACTGCAAGACCAATATACTGCATGTGGCGCCCTCCAAACCCGGGTCAGAAGTTTGGGGTCCACACAAACACCTTAATTATAACCTGCTTATAATAATAATAAAGATAATAATAATATATGCAATGAATAAGGTAAGGTAAAACAGGTGCGATAAAATAAATGACAGTGTTGGAAAGGAAAAAGGTACTGATATATATAGATCAAAAGTTTTAGGGTAGTACAAGCGTAAAGACGCTTCGAAAGTCAAAGCAAAAAGGGTACAACAACCTACTCACTAGTCAGCATCGCTAGTCTATAAATACAACTCAAAAGTCTTCCGATACACACTACACACTACTGTCCATACTACATAACCATACAACACTGCTCAGTATCTCCATCTCTGAATCTCTAACTCAGCTCCAAGGAAACTCTGGTCCTGCCAGCCTCTCAAAGTCCTCCATCACCTCAGTAGCCCAGCCCATCAGTGCATCAGGGCCTTTGCCATGTAGTGTAGCTCCATGTAGCCTAGCCTCAAGAACCCTCCGTGTCACATGAATCTCCTCTTGAAGCTCCCTCACACCACGATCAACATCTATAGTCCTGATGATATGCTGTAACTCTCTGATCTGAGCCAACAAGGAATCACGCTCCAATAGAAGAGCCTCATACCGGTAATAAGGAACTGGGGGCAATGTAGACTGGAATGGGGCACTCGCTACTGAATGCCCAGTGGAATCTGAATCAGCTGGTGGGGGTCCTCTGACAGGTGGCCTCATGCCTGGAGGTGGAATAGCCTGCAGTGGTACGGGCGGCAACAAAGGTGGAGGTAGAATAGCCAATGCTGGTGGAATAACAGGTCGTGGATCCGATGCTGGTGCTCCAACTGAAGGCTCTAAGTGATCAGCTGATACGGGAACAAAAGAGTCGGCCATCTCTGCTATCTGAAATCATATCGTAATATAAGAATCTCGTACCATAACGCAATTTACACTAATACCTGATATACCGAAACACTCAACCTCTCAACGTTCTATCATCCTATGCCTTACTTCTAATCCTAACCCTCTACCCATTCCCGTTAACCTAGGCTTGTGTCCGTGACTTATAACCTGTAGCTCTGATACCAAACCTGTGGCGCCCTCCAAACCCGGGTCAGAAGTTTGGGGTCCACACAAACACCTTAATTATAACCTGCTTATAACAATAATAAAGATAATAATAATATATGCAATGACCCTACTTACCAATCACCACGGACCGCAACAGATTAAAGTATGCACACAAGCCAAACACACTATATATTACAAACCGTTCAAATCCCAACTATTTCAAATTCAGACTGAGTATTAAACATTATTACGAACTTTTACAAACTTAAATTATTCCAAAAGAAGCCTACTAGCTCAGCTTTCTCAACCTGAACCCCTAGCTCTCGCGCTGGACTGGGGATCCTCTTTACCAACTGGTTCCTTTTTTAACTGGAAAGAATATAAACAACATCGCACAAATGAGCTAACTAGCTCAGCAAGTCACAATGACAAAACTGAGAATAATGATCATCAGGTGAATATGTTTATGATATCAAGTGAACAATGGATTATGATTTAGAATTGGATATTATACTTTTAATTGAAAAACTGCTGATCAGTCACGCACTAACCCCGAGCAAGGCACACAACATTGCTCTAACTACTGGATCCAAGGCACACATTGGCCTAACTTGACCATTATATGGTCTGACCACGAATCTGGTCCACAATTTTATAAAAACAATCCAATTCTAACATAATAACAGAATATGCAATAATAAACAATAACCGAAATCATTAACAACAATAAATGTTTAACAATGAAAAGGTTTAAATCCTTGTAAGGATCAACAAGGTACTTTTAAAGCTTGAATGCTGGGTAATGAAAGAATTGGATAACAAAGGAAACAACGTTTCAGGGTTTCAAGGATTTGGTCTTTCAAAGCATAAGATATCATGGATTGAGTATATAATAATTCAGTTCAGTGTCTGGTATTTAGTTTGTATGTATTTGTGGAGTAGTATCGTAGATTTGTGGTTCTTGTTTGGGTATACAATAATCAATGGATTAGAAAGAATATGGTTCATAGCTCAAGAACAATAACTGAAATCAGGATTTAGGTTTTCGTGCTTCAAAGCACTTGCAATGTCAACAAGACTATCAAGAATTACAATATCTCGAGAAAGTTCAGAACACTTGCCTGATATTATCTTACTATCCTGCACTTGCTTTCAATCTCAATCGTCTTACTCCTCAACTACCTGTTTCCCTTTCCTACGCCTTGCCTCTTCTGCTCACATATCATAAGCATCTATCAATCATCAACTCACAGGATTCTATTCAACACATACTTCTATCTACCCTTCGTTTTACCCAAATCCGATTAACGGATTGAAATCTATGCAATAACCAAGTAAACACCGAATATATAGACCGATAGTCAAACAACAGGTCACGTATAACACATAATACATCACGTAATCAATGACATATCATCTATAAAGAAGTCTCGGGTCATAAATATGCTTTCGGGTATTTAAAATGATTTTTAAAACATTTTTCGGAATTAAAACGGGTCGTTGGATCAATTTCGGGTTAATAAACAGGGTTCGGTTGGCCCATTCTGGCTCCGAAATAATTTTAGAATAATTATCGAGCCTTGGAAATAATTTAGAATAATATTTCAAAGCTCGAAACTATTTTTCAGAATTTTTAAATCATTTTTAAATAATTAAATCTAATTAAATAACTAATTAAAATCAATTAATAATTAATTAAATCAATTAATCAATTAATTTTTGAATTAATTGACCAATTAATCAATTATAAATTAACTGAAATTAATTAACTAATTAATTCAGATTTATTTGTGAATTAAAAATAATTTTCGGAATTAAAATAATAATTTTCAGAATTTTCAGAAATTAAAAATGACTTTTTTTAATAAAAATAAATAGGAAATATGATTTTTAAACATTTTATAAATAGGAATCCTATTTTTGAAAATTTTGCAAACTACAGGGACTAAACTTCACCATCTTCAAAAATACAGGGACTAAACTGCAATTTTGCAGTTTCAGTCGCCGGAAAATCGGGGGTGGCCGGAGAAGACGATCCCGGCGTCCTCACCCCACCAACACCTCCAGATCAACACTACACAACACCAGGAACTTCTTCATGCATTCAAAACATTCTAATCATCCCTGTTCTGGCCGGAAATTGGCCAAGAACATCGCCGGTTTCCGGCGAACATCGCAAATCTTTAAAATACAACTCCCTTCGATTCAATCATCCTCTGTTAACGAGCTATATATCAATCGATTGCAAATTTTATAAGGAACACAACCCACTATAAATCAACAGTTAATAACCCCTAATCAAAAAACCCCAAATTTCAATTGAAAACATTCATACGGGTTATAAACCCTAATTTTGAAATTCAAAAATTAAACCCACTTTTGAGCATGTTATTGAACTCCAAATCAGACGTATGACATATGAAAATCATCAGGAAAACAAGCTCTACAACATGCAATCATCAAATCATACAAACAATCATCCGAACAAAAATTCATATTTTTAATAAAATAAATTCGAAAATAAATAAATTTTTAGAAAAATAACCTTGATTTATGCAGTGAAACAAAGCTCAGAATCTGATAGAACACCTCAAATTCTTCGTTTTGGTTACTCAAGCTTTAAAAACAGAGATCGGTAACGCCTTCGTTTTGCTGCTTGATTCTTAGAACAGTTTTAAGAAATTAGGGCTTTTCTCTGAAAATTATATAATTAACTATCTGCAAATGATTTTGATACGAAATAAAATACGGTAAAAGGCTATTTATAATTATGAAAAATTTGTATCCCGTTGGATCATTCCGGATATAAAACGGTACGTTTATTTGTAAAAACTGATCCAAACGGTATCGGTTTTCGGGATAATTATCCAAATTAGTACAATTTGTACTGCGGTCTTGGTCTCAGCGCCTGGTTACACGTATTACGAAGTGATAATTGGGATAGTTTAATAAAAAGCTCCCGTTTATCGAAAATACGGGTTTTATTGATTTACCGAAACGAATATTGTATCGAAAATGTTGCGCCGGGACCCGCGCAGGACAAACCGTAAGCCGGATCGAAAAAGTCGAAACATGGAATATGCTCGGAATATTACAATTAGGTTAGGAAGGAGTTCTCGAACGAGTTTCGGGTTCCAAAATCGTAACAACGGTTGACGTCGGTTGGTTCCCGTTTTTATAAAATAGATTTTAATTACCCGGAAAAAGATTTTAGAAATTTCATATGATTCTTATAAATCCATAAATCAACATAAAAATAATTAGGAAAATATGACAATTATCTATATTTTATTTTGGACATATAAAAATTAAAATACTCAATTAATATTATTTTTGAATATTCAAGTACAGATAACACTTAACAATTAACTCACAGAATAGATACTGGGCACACATAATAATATCAAAAATAATTACACGATATATCCCGGATATTACACTGCAGAGTGGAAGTGATGTTGTGAAAGTTGGATTTAGTGCAGTTGGCAAACACTTTGGAAAGTGTATCGAAGAAAATATCCCATTCAGAAATCAAATTGGATTTAGACAACTTGGTTAAATTAATCACCCCCTGATAGTGAATAGCATGGAAAAAGTTTGAAATATCATTTTCAGAGGTAAATTACAGAAATTGTCCATTGGAAAATTTAACGCTCGATTGACGACTGTTTCATCAACTACATACTGTGTGTTTGTCACGGTGAATGAAAAAAATTTAAAATCATCGGCCACAGTAGAGGTTGTGCAAATTAGTCTGAGCAGATCGACATTTAATAGCATATTTGATTTAATAGCAGAGCTAACAATCGAATGGTCATTTAAAAATCTAATCCACGGCTTAAATTTTTCCACATCACACTTTTCTGGATTAAAATAACCAACAAGATTATGCGAGACAATTTGGAAATTGAGAGCCATTAAAAATTATAATAAAACACACACTTTCAGAATTTTAAGAGTAATATTAAGAAAATTCGAATTAAAAAAATTTAATAATTCAAATTAAATCAATTATATCCGAAAAATTTAGAAAGTAATGTATCTCGTTAATGTTCTTAACTTACAATAAAAGATCTGAAAAACACACAAGACACAAGACAAAATTAACTAAAAATACCCAAAAACAAACAAACACAAACTGATTTTGAAGGGAACAAAAAAAACGAAGTGAAAATAGTTTTAACAAAAAAAACGATAGCACTTCCTTACTGTATGTATACACACGAATATGTATATATATAACAGTAAAGTGTGCTGAGTAAAAACTCGAGCAAGAAGACAACAATGGCGGTTTGTGTTTGATCGAATAGAGAGAGAAAGAAACAAGAGAAAAACTGTTGGAATTGAAAAAAAAGAACTGATTATAATTACAAAACAAAGAAAGACAATAAGTAGGACAACTGGTATGACAATCGAGGAAAGTCATACCGATTGTCTTCCTGATTGTCATACCAGGCAAATGGAAATAAAAATAAATACTCAAAATATAACTGGTATGACAATCTGATAGTCATACCGATTGTCATACCCGTATAAAATATATGGATTAAAACAGAATAAACTAGAAAGACAATCGATAGTCATACTGATTGTCATTCTAGTATAAAAAAAATAAAAACAAATATATCTGATATAAATTTTATTACTGGCAAGACTATTGATAGTCATACCGATTGTCTTGCCAGTATAAAATTAAACTGAAAAACAAAATTAAACACATATATATACTGAAATGACTTTCAGCAAGACAATTACAATTGTCTTGCCGATTGTCATTGCAGTAATAAAATAATTATAAACAGAATTTGTATATACACAGTTACAGAATTTATATACAAAAAAACAAAATTTCAGAAGTAATTATATTTTATTCCAAAAGTAGATTTCTGTTGAATTTTAGCAAATAAAATTCATAGAAAAATATTTTTAGAGAAAATAAAATATTCTGAGATATTAAAATTAACAAGTAGACTAAATAAATAAGATAAGATAATAAAACTTACATAGAAATAAGCAAGAATTATGGAAAATATGATAAAATAAATTTGCAAATGAATTTTGTTACATATTGGTGATGGCTATTGCACTTGTATTGTCACATATAATAGGTATTTTGTTCAATACAGAGCCATAGTCCCGTAGCTGATTCCTAATCCACAAGATCTGAGCACAGCAGCTTCCAGCATCAATATATTCAGCCTCGGCCGTTGAATTGGAAACTGTTTGCTATTTCTTGCTGTACCATGAGACTAGTCTGCTACCTAGGAATTGACAACTCCCTGAGGTGCTTTTCCTATCAACAACACTTCCTGCGTAATCTGAATCTGTATATCCAATAAGGTTAAAACCAGATTCTTTAGGGTACCAAATACCTAGATTTGGTGTTCCCTTAAGATATCTCAAGATTCGTTTAACAGCAACGAGATGAACATCTCTAGGATCCGCTTGGAACCTTGCACATAAGCATGTAGCATACATAATATCTGGTCTACTTGTAGTAAGATAGAGTAACGAGCCAATCATACCTCTGTAGCTTGTGACATCTACCTTAATGGAGTTTTCACATGGTCCAAGCTTGACGACTGTAGTTGATGGAGTCCTTGCTGATGCAGAATCCTCTAGATTGTACTTTTTGAGGAGTTCCTTGAGATACTTGGATTGACAAATAAAAGTTCCATCTAACCTTTGATTTACTTGTAATCCAAGAAAGAACTTCAGCTCTCCCATCATGCTCATTTCAAATTTGTTGTGCATTAACTTAGCAAATCTCTTACAGAGATTATCATTAGTAGACCCAAATATTATATCATCCACATAGACTTGGACTAATATAGTATCATTCTTATGCTTTTTAGAAAAGAGAGTTTTGTCTATGACACCTCTAATAAAGCTATTTTCAATAAGAAATTCAGAGAGAGTGTCTTACCATTTTCTCGGAGACTGTTTGAGTCCATAGATAGCCTTGAAAAGAAAGTAGACAAAATCCAAATGATCTGGATCTTCAAAACCGGGAGGTTGCTCTACATACACCTCTTCATCCAGCTTTCCATTCAGAAAGGCACTCTTGACATCCATTTGATAAACTTTAAAGTTAGAGAATGCTGCAAATGCCAGAAATATCCTGATGGCCTCTAGTCTAGCCACTGGAGCATAGGTTTCATCATAATCAATGCCTTCAGCTTGAGAATACCCTTTAGCTACCAGTCTTGCTTTGTTTCTTGTAACCACACCATCTTCATCTAGTTTATTCCTGAATACCTACCGAGTACCAACAGCTTTCTTGTGTGTAGGTCTAGGTAACAGTTTCCAGACTTGTTGATGTTCAAATTGATTGAGTTCATCTTGCATAGCAATCACCCAATCTGGATCAGTCAGTGCTTCTTCAATCTTCTTAGGTTTCATCTCAGAAAGAAATCCTGAGAATAGACATTCATTTTGAGTAGCACGTCTAGTTCTGACTCCAACATCTGGATCACCAATAATCAACTCAAAAGGATGAGCTTTATTCCAGACAGTCTGTCTTGGAAGATTTGATCTTGATGATTCGCCTCGAAACACATTGGGATGTTGTGTCCTACTAGTTGATCCTTCAACATCTCCCCCTAAGTTGTTGTCAGGTTGACTTGATAATTCTTCGTCAGTAGCAGTGGTATCTCCATTGTTGCCAATGTTTCCATCACCATTACCTTGAGTATCATCATGATTAACAGGTTCTTCACCAGCAACAACCTCAGGTTCTTGATCATGTTCTGATTCTGAATCTGACATATCATCAAACTTCAGTTTCTCAGAAGGATCTTCAGTTTCTCAGAAGGATCTTTAGTTTGGATACTAGGGAGTTTAGTGTCATCAAATGTAACATTTACACTTTCAGTTACTTTGTGTTGATCAATGATATACACCCTGTATGATCTTCTTCCATATCCAACAAAAATACCCTCATATGCCTTTGCCTCGAATTTACCACGACGATCATCTCCATCCTTGAGCACGAAGCATTTGGCACCAAATACATGAAAGTATTTGATAGAAGGTTTTTGTTCATTCATAATCTCATAAGGAGTTTTCATGAAGTCTTTGTTGATTAGAGTTCGATTCTGAGTATAACATGCAGTATTGACAGCTTCAGCCCAAAAGTACATTGGAAGACCTGATTTACTTAACATCGTTCTTGCAGCTTTAATCAATGTACGATTCTTCCTTTCTACCACTCCATTTTGCTGAGGGGTTCTAGGAGCTGAAAATTGTCTGGTAATCCCTTTGTCTGTACAGAATCCATTGAGAAGTGAATTCTTGAATTCTGTTCCATTATCTGACCTTATTGCTCTAACAGGGACACTAGAATATAACTCGATCAACTTGATATGATCAATCACAACTTGTGGTGTTTCATCCTTAGAGTGAAGGAATAAAACCCACGTATACTTGGAATAGTCATCAACTATCACAAGACAGTAACACTTCTTTGACATCAAAAGAACATTAACTGGTCCAAATAAATCCATGTGCAATAATTGCAGAACACCAGTTATGGAGGATGTGTCAGTGCCTTTGTGACTTGCTTTCTTTGACTTTCCTTTCTGGAAAGCCTCACATAGTCCTTCTGGGGAGAATTCCAGCTGAGGCAGACCTCTGACCAATTCTCTTTTGACAAGAGAATTCATTGTTTTGAAATTGAGATGGGAAAGTCTTTTGTGCCATAGCCAACTCTCATATGACGATGCCTTTGAATAGAAACAATTGACTTCAGGATTGCTTCCAGAGTTCATGTCAGCAACGAACAGATTTCCTTTCCGGATTCCCATCAAGGAGGGTTTTTCATTTTTCTTGTGCAGAATCTGACACTTCAGCTTGTCGAATAAAACATTGTAGCCGTTGTCACAGAACTGACTAATACTAAGCAGGTTGTGTTCAAGTCCTTGCACAATATACATATTTTCAATGATAACATTACCAGCTAGCAAACAGCCATATCCCTCAGTTAGACCTTTGCTGTTATCTACAAAGGTAACCACTGGGTCAGCTTTCTCAACCACATTTGATAGCAGGGCTCTATCTCCGGTCATATGTCTTGACGATCCGCTGTCAAGAATCCACACTACCGGTTGTACCTGTTTAATGCCCTACAATACAAATGGATTAGACCTTCTTCAGAACCCAAGCTTGGTTGGGTCCGACATACTTGTAAAATTGGCCTTTATTAGGCAAAACAACATTCTTAACTTTAATGTTCTCAACTTTCTCAATGACTGGACATTTGACCTTGTAAACAGCCTTGACAAATTTCTGTTTAGGCTTAGGCACAAATGTCTCCTTTCTAGCTTTAGGAGGACTAGCAGTCTTAGACCTATCATGCTTCCTATTATTCACATGCTGACGAGGAGTAGTCTTATCATTAGAAACATGCTTACCATTAAAATAAGCATACATCAAATTAAAAGCACAAGACATACAATCAGGAAAACCACATGCTTTATGAGAGGGATTAACAATAGGCAACTTATGCATAGTAGACATGGCATTTGTGTTATCCAACTCATGTGTATCTGAGTTAGTCTCAGTTGCTTTCACAACTTTGACTGGAACCTTTGACACACTTGACTTGGAAACAGCTTTCTCATTAGCAAGATCTTCAACATGGATTTCTTCTTGAATAATAAATGAGGTCTCATCAAATGGTTCAGCAATTGATTCTTTATAGAGGGGTTCATCAACACCCTTAAGCACATATGGTACTTCCCTACCTTTAGCACAGACATGAGGAGGGGAGTTTATGCCTAATTTTCCAATAGCAACATTGTAATCAAAACCTATTACAGATGTTTGATTAACAGCTTGCTTATTGTAAAACTCTTTAGACTTCAAACAAGAATTAAAGTATGCTTTAACCTTAGTCTCAAGACCGGTGATCTTGTCTTTGAGAATAGTTTCGAGTTGTCTATAACAGTCAACTCTATTCTCTAGAAAAGATACTTGTTATTTTAATTTATCTTGATTAATGTGCACAAGTCTTAGTTTATTGACCTCTTTCTCAAGGTCTTTGATTTGTTGATTTAACATTTCATTATCACGATGAGCACAATCTAAGGAACCTCCTAGATGATAAATTAATTCAGCATCAGTAAATTTTACCTCTTTTCTTGACGATGAGGTGTTTGCATCACTAGCCATGAGAGCAAGATTCCCAACTTCTTCATCTTCACTGTCAGTATCATCCCAGCTTCTTCCCTTTGCCAGGTAAGCCATTTCAGATTTACTCTTCTGATTAGAATCATAAGAGTTCTTCCTAACTTGTTTTGGCTTCCTGCATTCTGTGGCAAAGTGTCCCAACTCATTGCAGTTAAAGCATCGAATGGTGCTTCGATCAACCATCCCTGTTTTGTACCCACCACTACTGGTGTTAGAGGATGAAGATCCAACTTTATGGAATCTGTTGTAGTTGGACTTGTACTTGAACTTGGGATTCCTCTTGAATCTGACATTGGAGAATCTCTTGACAATCAGGGCCATTGACTTATCTTCCAATTGCTCCAGTTCTTCCAAGGAATAAAAATCGTCTCCTGATTGATTTGTAGTATGAGGATCAAATTCTGCTACTATCACATTTTCTTCAGCCTTGGAAGATTGTACCATTCTCTTTGACTGTTGAGATTGTTGTTGTTGTTGTGGTTGTTGTTGTTGTTCTTCAGCTACTAGAGCAGTAGACGTGCTGACCACTCTTCCTTTCCCGTAGACTTCCTTCTGCTGAATCTGCTCCAACTCATAGGTTTTTAACACACCATAGAGCCTTTCCAAAGAAATCTGTAAATCATATGTCATAGCCTATTTGTATATTCGAGGATTCAACTCAACTCAAATAAGAATGTAATAAGTAAATAGTGGATCGACCGTCAGAGAGATCTCGCAAAGTAATATCTGTCAAAGGATTCAGAAACAAGGTTCATCTACAGACTTGAGGAGGTAATTCACTGGAAGAAGTTCAAGAAGTTGATCATGCCTCAGTGATATAAATCAAGATCGTGGATTTAATCAAGTGACAGAGATCTCGTCAGAGTATCATTAATTACAAGGATTTAATCTGAAGAAAATCAAAGTGTCAAAGTCAAGACATGAAGAAACGTCACGGAAGTTAGTCACTCATGAACCAGACAGTACATCGAGTGTCAACGTTGAAGTGGTGGAATTGATTCATAATTCTCAGTAATTTTCAGAAGATATTCAGAAGAATGGATGCTGCTCAGGGTTAGTATTAATTCTCTATTAATTAATTAAGTCATATAATTTAATTAAGTAAATAAATTATATCTGCAAAGATTAATTTATTGATTAATTAAATTAATTGATTAATTAATTCAGAATTAATTTTAGGAATTTTCAGAAGTTTAATTGGATTAAATTCAATCTTAAATCAGCAAGACAATTGAAAATGAACTAGCATGACAATCTGGATTGTCATACCGATTGTCATGCCAGTTCAAAAGATTGTCCTACCGATAGTCATGCCAGTTCAAAAGATTGTCCTACCGATAGTCATGCTGGTTCAAACGATTGTCTTGCTAGCTCAAAAGGATAGTCTCACCGATTGTCATACAAGCTTAAACGATTGTCATTCCAATTCAATTAATTCGGCTGTTGATAAATAGAAGCAGAAGTCATTCAACTCAAGAACTCAATCATACAGAACACATTCAAGAACAAAGAAAAGAAAGCAGCCGCCTTGAAACATTTTATTTTCTTCTCTGCTTACATCAAGATCAAAATTCTAGTTTGTTAATGTTAAATCCAAACCACTAGAATTATTTATCTTGTTCTTGTGTAACAATCTAGCGGATCAAAATCCCTAGAACTTAATCTCAAATCGCGTTTAGCATTTGATTCTAATTATTGCAAAAATAGAAAAAGTTCATGTCGAATTTATTCTAGATTTGTGATAATTGATTTGAGATTAATACCTTGTAATCGATACAGTTGTTGTAACACCTTTCAAGTTTAATAATATTTTTATTTAACTAGAATTTTGTTTCACATTTTTTATTCCGCATTTAATTCGATTATTTGGTACTGTTTGTATTCAACCCCCCCTTCTACAAACACATTGGGACCTAACAATTGGTATCAGAGCCTTCTGATTAACGAACAAATCAAGATCCTAGACTTTTGTGATTTTTCAACTCCTTGAATTTTTATTTATTCAAAAATTCATAATGACTTCACATAAAGTTGGAACCGTTAAAATTCCACAATTTGATAAAGAGAATTATATCATGTGGAAGAAGAAGATGCTATTATTTTTACAAGTTGCAAATCCCAAATATTCAAACTTGTTAAAGAAGGGTATAAAAACTCTGATGGTTATTGAACCGGAGGTAATAATAGATGGTGTGGTGACTACTAAAGCTAGAACCTATCCAAAAGAGCCCGAAGATTTTACTCCTGCTGAGAAGGAAGAAGCCTCCTTGGATGCCAGCCTTCAATTAATATTAATTGATTCCCTTGATCCCTTGATGAACAGACATGTGATGAACTGTAAAAATTCTAAACACATGTGGGAAACTATTGAGGTAATTAATGAAGGCACAGAGGAAGTTAGGGAGAACAAGTTGGAAATCCTAACCTCTGAATATGAACATTTCAAATCAAATCCAGGAGAAGGAATTACTGAAGTGTTTGAGAGGTATAATGCGTTGATCAATAACCTGAACATCAATGGAAAGTATTATTCAATCAGGGAGGTCAACAAAAAGTTCCTTTTAACACTGCCAGCTCATCTTGAACATAGAATCACTGCCATTAGAGAAGCTAGAGATCTGAGTGAGATTTCTTTGGACAGGCTCTATGGAGTGTTAAAAACTTATGAGTTGGAGCAGATTCAACAGAAGGAAGTCTACGGGAAGGATAGAATGGTGAGCACATCTAATGCACTTGTAGCTGAAGGTCAACAACAACAATCTCAACAATTAGAAAGAATGGTACAGTTTTCCAAGGGTGAGGAAAATGAGTTAGTAGCAGAATATGATCCTCCTACTACAAATCAATCTAGTGATGATTTTTATTCCTTGGAAGAGCTGGAGCAATTGGAAGACGAATCAATGGCCCAAATTGTCAAGAGATTCTCTAATGTCAGATTCAGGAGGAATCCCAAGCTTAAGTACAAGTCCAACTACAACAAATTCCAGAAAGGTGGATCTTCATCCTCTAACACCAGCAGCGGTGGATACAAAACAGGGATGGTTGATCGGGGCACCATTAGATGCTATAACTGCAATGAGTTGGGACACTTTGCCACAGAATGTAGGAAGCCAAAGCAAGTAAGAAAGAACTCTGAAAGGGCTTATCTGGCAAAGGGAAGAAGCTGGGATGATACTGACAGTGAAGATGAAGAAGAAGGAAATCTTGCTCTTATGGCTATTGATGGAAAAGTTTCATCGTCAAGAATAGAGGTAAAACTTTCTGATGCTGAAATGGTTTATCATCTAAGAGGTAACTTAGATTGTGCACGTCGTGATAATGAACTGTTAAGTTTACAGATCACAGACCTTGAGAAAGAGGTCAATGAATTAAGACTTGTGCACATTAATCAAGACAAATTAAAAGAACAGGTATCTTTTCTAGAGAATAGAGTTGACTGTTATAGAAAACTCGAAACTATTCTCAAAGACAAGATCACCGGTCTTGAGACTAAGGTTAGAGCCTACTTCAATTCTTGTTCGAAGGCTAAAGAGTTCTACAGTAAGCAAGCTGTTAATCAAACATCTGGAATAGGTTATGATTACAATGCTGCTATTGGAGAATTAGGCATAAACTCCCCTCCTCATGTCTGTGCTAAAGGGAGGGAAGTACCACATGTGCTTAAGGGTGTTGATGAACCCCTCTATAAAGCATCAATTGCTGAACCATTTGATGCGACCTCTTCTGTTATTCAAGAAGAAATACGTGCTGAGGATCATGCTAATGAGAAGATTGTTTCCAAGTCAAGTGAGTCGAAAGTTCCAGTCAAAGTTGTGAAAGCAACTGAGACTAACTCAGACACACATGAGTTAGATAACAATAATGCCATGTCTGCCATGCATAAATTGCCTGTTGTTAATCACTCTCATAAAGCATGTGGTGTTGCTAATTGTATGTCTTGTGCTTTTAATATGATGTATGCTTATTTTAATGGTAAGCATGTGTCTAATGATAAGACTACTCCTCGTCAGCATGTGAATAATAAGAAGCATGATAGGTCTAAGACTGCTAGTCCTTCTAAGGCTAGAAAGGAGACATTTGTGCCTAAGCTTAAACAGAAATTTGTTAAGGCTGTTTACAAGGTCAAATGTTCAGTCATTGAGAAAGTTGAGACAATTAAAATTAAAAATGTTGTTCTGCCTGACAAAGGACAATTCTACAAGTATGCCGGGCCCAACCAAGTTTGGGTTCCGAAGAAGGTCTAATCCATTTGAAGTGCAGGGCAGTATACAGGTATAACCGGTAGTGTGGATTCTTGACAGTGGATCATCAAGACATATGACCGGAGATAGAGCCCTGCTATCAAATATGGATTGAGAAAGCTGGCCCCCTGGTTACCTTTGGAGATAACAGTAAAGGTTTATCTGAGGGATATGGCTGTTTGCAAGCTGGGAATGTTATCATTGTAATTTTGTATATTGTGCTAGGTTATTATCAGGAAGTAGTATCTAACATATAGCACCAGTGATGAGACTTGAGAATATTACGACATATCAGGCACCTGTTGCACATTACACTTGGAATTGTACTCTAGTAAGATGTGTACAAGTGTACTCCTGATTGGTGAGTTAAAAGAGGAAATCAGTGCACCACAGTTCATGGACTTTGCAGCTGCAGATCTATTGGACTATGCAATCTCTTCTTCACAATCTCACTTTAGGTTGGTATGAACTAGTATACTGCTCAAGCAATCGTCAAGGACATGGTATGGCACTCTAACAGAAGTTATAACTTTATATGAATAAGTAGAGTCGTCATATTAGTAACTATCTTATCACTAGGCACAATCATATTGTTTTATATGTGCAGTGGTATATTGATTATGCAACATAACAATTAGTATCTAAAGTACTTGACAAGTATCGGTCAATGATATGCTGTTAACATTATGTTGCAGATATTTGTAAGCTTTTGACATGAATGAGAATTACTTAGACTTTACCCTAAGTGATCAATATTTTATCAAAAACTCATTCATTTTGAAAAACAAAAATTAAACTTCTTTCTACATTAGTGATTTCTTATTTCATGTAAAATCTTTTGAAATCACTATTGTAAATCATTTTCTCTCTATTACCATATGTTCTATGATACAGGTTCAGTCTCCAATGACTTTCTTTCATTGACAGTCATGAGGTTGAAAACCCACAACGTCTATCCCAGACTGTAAAGACAAACACAAAAACAGAACCAACCAACACTCTTTTACCACTAAAAGTAGTATGAATGAACGTGAGGGAGATAGTGCCTAGTGCACCACATAAGGAAGGTTCTGTAGTCAACCCAGTAGCTCTATCTCCTACATAGATGAGTAGTATTTAAACCGAGACAACTGCTAGCCCCCATACATCTTCTCAAAAAGATGTAATGGCTGAAAAGGCACAAAAACAGTTACTAGATTCATTCTCTCAACAGGGTGAGTCTATTGAATTTTGCCTGTCGGCCAAGGTATCCGATGTAGTGTCACCACTTCAAACATAAACAATTCTTGATGCACAAGGAGAGGTTACACACACAAAGGATGAGTTGACGGAAACAAGAGTTTCGACCATTTTAAGGTCAGATTCGATTGTTCAAGGTTCGTTAGTGGACCAATTGCCTTTACAGGTGTTAGGAGAGGATACTGATCCAAAAGCCATATGTCAGTGGTCAGTGTCTACCTCCCCAGGCTTAAATCCCCTGGATGCATCTGCGGATAGTGGATCTGACATAGGTGCAGATCGGCTACTTGTTGACAATGATTCAGATATTACCTGATAAGTCACAAGGAAGTGTCTTCACAGACATTAGAAGGGAACTTTGATCTTTATGCTAAAATCGTTGGATCATTGTTTACCTTCCCAGAATTCAAATCTGGAACCCTAAAAGGGAAATTAGCAACTTGTAGATTATGACTCAGATTTATCTGACGAGTTTAACAAGGATGGGGATTTGTGAACTCCCATTGCACCACCTGTGACCTCCTTAAAGGATGGCTAAGGTGATTTTCCTTGCAGGTACAGCTGGATTATGGAGCTATGAGAGAAGAGTGATACACTTGTGAGAATGAGTGTAAACACGAGTGGAGAGAAGAGTGAAACACATGTGAGGTACACTAAACAGAATTACACACTCACAGTGAGGTAGAAAGAGAAACTACTTGTTATTTCTTTTCCAACCAAGTGAAATATGAGAACTCCTTCAGACGACGGCATACATTCCTTCTTTAAGGGGGAGATAAAAGCTTAAGAAATAGTTTGGAGGATTCCTCAACTAAGGGGGAGAAATAGCAGGGAGGAAGAAAAAGATCCTAAAAATGTACACTACACCACACCATTGTTGTTTCTAACTACGGATCCTATTGTACGGGAGAGGTGGTAAACACAAGGTGATTTCCTAGTAAGGGAAGAAGCAGTTAGGGGAGTACCATTGGTTTTTATCTGCGGATCCTATTGTACGGGAGAGGTGGTAAAACGAAGGTGATCTTCTTTAATCAGTTGATTCTCATAGGGGGAGAAGCAAGAGATATGGGCTTCTCAACAGGAAATGTGGTTGTACAAATGAAGATGGAACTACTTGAAGATATGTTCAGTCTAGAGGAACATCTACTTGGAATCTGGAAAATGTTAAATCTAGTCCAGAACTTTTCTACTATTTACTTTGCATTTATGTTTATATCTTTTTCTTATTTGTTAGTTGAGTTATCCTCTAGGTATTTGTGTGTTATTGTCTAACAAACAAATAGGGGGAGATTGTAAGTCATATGTCATAGCCTATTTGTATATTCGAGGATTCAACTCAACTCAAATAAGAATGTAATAAGTAAATAGTGGATCGACCGTCAGAGAGATCTCGCAAAGTAATATCTGTCAAAGGATTCAGAAACAAGGTTCATCTACAGACTTGAGGAGGTAATTCACTGGAAGAAGTTCAAGAAGTTGATCATGCCTCAGTGATATAAATCAAGATCGTGGATTTAATCAAGTGACAGAGATCTCGTCAGAGTATCATTAATTACAAGGATTTAATCTGAAGAAAATCAAAGTGTCAAAGTCAAGACATGAAGAAACGTCACGGAAGTTAGTCACTCATGAACCAGACAGTACATCGAGTGTCAACGTTGAAGTGGTGGAATTGATTCATAATTCTCAGTAATTTTCAGAAGATATTCAGAAGAATGGATGCTGCTCAGGGTTAGTATTAATTCTCTATTAATTAATTAAGTCATATAATTTAATTAAGTAAATAAATTATATCTGCAAAGATTAATTTATTGATTAATTAAATTAATTGATTAATTAATTCAGAATTAATTTTAGGAATTTTCAGAAGTTTAATTGGATTAAATTCAATCTTAAATCAGCAAGACAATTGAAAATGAACTAGCATGACAATCTGGATTGTCATACCGATTGTCATGCCAGTTCAAAAGATTGTCCTACCGATAGTCATGCCAGTTCAAAAGATTGTCCTACCGATAGTCATGCTGGTTCAAACGATTGTCTTGCTAGCTCAAAAGGATAGTCTCACCGATTGTCATACAAGCTTAAACGATTGTCATTCCAATTCAATTAATTCGGCTGTTGATAAATAGAAGCAGAAGTCATTCAACTCAAGAACTCAATCATACAGAACACATTCAAGAACAAAGAAAAGAAAGCAGCCGCCTTGAAACATTTTATTTTCTTCTCTGCTTACATCAAGATCAAAATTCTAGTTTGTTAATGTTAAATCCAAACCACTAGAATTATTTATCTTGTTCTTGTGTAACAATCTAGCGGATCAAAATCCCTAGAACTTAATCTCAAATCGCGTTTAGCATTTGATTCTAATTATTGCAAAAATAGAAAAAGTTCATGTCGAATTTATTCTAGATTTGTGATAATTGATTTGAGATTAATACCTTGTAATCGATACAGTTGTTGTAACACCTTTCAAGTTTAATAATATTTTTATTTAACTTGAATTTTGTTTCACATTTTTTATTCCGCATTTAATTCGATTATTTGGTACTGTTTGTATTCAACCCCCCCTTCTACAAACACATTGGGACCTAACAAAATCTCATTCAGATCTCTTGCTTCTCTTATGACAGTGATTCTATGTTCGAGATGAGTTGGCAGTGTTAAAAGGAACTTTTTGTTGACCTCCCTGATTGAATAGTATTTACCATTTATGTTCAGGTTATTGATCAATGCATTGTACCTCTCAAACACTTCAATGATTCCTTCTTCTGGATTGGATTTAAAGTATTCATACTCAGAGGTTAGGATCTCTAACTTATTCTCCCTAACTTCCTCTGTGCCTTCATTAATCACCTCAATAGTTTCCCAGATGTGTTTGGAATCTTTACAGTTCATCACATGTCTATTCATCAAGGGATCAAGGGAATCAACCAAAATTAATTGAAGGCTAGCATCCAGGGAGGCTTCTTCTTTTTCAGCAGGAGAAAAATCCTCAGGATTCTTCACATAAGTTCTAGCTTTGGTAATCATAACATCATTTTCTATTACCTCTGGTTCAATAACCATCGGAATTTTTGGACCCTTCTTTAACACTTCCAGATATTTGGGATTTGCAACTTGTAAAAACAATAGCATCTTCTTCTTCCACATAACATAATTTTCTTTATCGAATAGTGGAATTTTAACGGTTCCAACTTTTTGTGTAGTCATTATGAATTTTTGAGTAAATAAAAATTCAAGGAGTGGAAGAATCACAAAAGTCTAGGATCTTGATTTGTTCGTTAATCAGAAGGCTCTGATACCAATTGTTAGGTCTCAATATGTTTGTAGAAGGGGGTTGAATACAAACTATACCGTTTAATCGAATAAAATGCGGAATAAAGAAGTGAAACAAAATTCAAGTTAAATAAAACTATTATTAAACTTGAAAGGTGTTACAACAACGGTATCGTTTACAAGGGATTAATCTCAAATAAATTATTCCAAATCTAGAATAAATTTGACATGAACTTTTTCTATTTTTGAAATAAAAAGGATCAAATGCTAAAAGCAATTTGAGATTAAGTTCTAGGGATTTTGATCCGCTAGATAGTTACACAAGAACAAGAAAAGGATTTCTAGTGGTTTAGATTTAACAATGAATACTAGAAATTAATGATTTGAGAAATTGCAATAAGTTCTCTGCTGTTTTCTTTGTTCTGTGTTCTTCTGTGTATTTGATATTCAATGCTCTGTCTTCTGTTGAAAATCATCTTCAGTTCTTTTATATTAAATCAATACTTGATTTAACTGGAAAGACAATCCTTTTAGCTTAGCAAGACAATCCTTTTAACTGGTAGAACTTTCGGTAGGACAATCGATTGAACTGGTAGAACTTTCGGTAGGACAATCGATTGAACTGGTAGAACTTTCGGTAGGACAATCGATTGAACTGGTAGAACTTTCGGTAGGACTATCTAAAAGGCTTGGAAAGACTTTCGGTATGACAATCCAATTGTCATACCAGTTCAAATATTTGTCTTGCTGGTTTAATTTTGAATATTAATTCAAAATCATTTCTGAAAAATGCATAATATTAATTCAGAATTAATTAACCAATTAATTCAATTAATCAATAAATTAATCTTTACAGATTTAATTTATTTTATTAATTAAATTATATGACTTAATTAATTAATAGAGAATTAATACTAATCTTGAACAACAACCACTCTTCTGACAATCTGCTGAAAATCACTGAAACTTATGAATCCATTTCACCACTTCAATGTTGACACTCGATGTACTGTCTGGTTCATGAATGACTAACATCTGTGATGTTTCTTCATGTCTTGATTTTCTTCAGATTAGATCCCTGTAATTAATTGATACCCTGACGAGATCTCTGTCACTTGATTAACTCCACAATCTTGATTTATATCACTGAGGCTTGATCAATTTCTTGAGCTTCTTCCAGTGAATTAAGTCCTCAAGTCTGTAGATGAACAATGTTACTTTGAGAGATCTCTCTGACGACAGAACCATTATTTACTTGTTACATCCTTATTTAAGTTGAGTTAAATCCTCGAATAAACAAATAGGCTATGACATATGCCTTTCAAGGATAAGGAAAACAACATTGAAAGGTGGTGTTGAATTACTCAAACAAAATTATTCTAGAATGGGAGATTTTGGAAGTGAATTGCTTCTACTTAACCCTCATAACACTGTGAAGATTTCCACAACTAGGTTGAATGAAAATGATCCGGTGAAGTTCAGAAGATTTTATATTTGCTATCATCCCTTGAAGGCTGGTTTGAAAGCAGGGTGCATGCCATTTATTGGGCTAGATGGTTATTTTCTCAAAACAGTATTTGGAGGTCAACTATTATCAGCTGTTGGTAGGGATGGGAACAACCAAATGTTTCCTATTTGCTATGATGTGGTAGAAACAGAAAATACAAAAAGTTGAAGTTGGTTCATTACTCTCCTCATAGATGATCTTTACTTAAAAGATGGAACATGTTATACCATCATATCTGATCAGCATAAAAGGCTAGAGAGAGCTGTGAAAGACTTATTACCTTGTGTGGAACTTATATTTTGCCCCAGACACATATGTTCCAATTTTAAGAAAAAGTAAGACTTTACTGATAGCTTCAAATTTATAAATATATTATGTGCACACATATGTTACTTATGAACTCTGACTTGCAGATTCTCAAGAAACCTAATGAAATATTCTATATATATAATGTCGCCTACTGTTTCTCTATTCTTAGTTCTTAACTTTTGTAGCTAAGCCCTTGCCGAGTCGTTTTGCCTAGTTTATCGGTTATAAGTCCATAGGAGGCAGTAAACCCGTTTTCTCTAGGATTGTAAGCAAAAGCTTAGCCTACGTCTTTTATTGAACCTAGAGCATGAATTCTGTATTCTGCAGAACTACATCTCTTTCAAACTCTTCCACTAGTACGTCAGACTCAAGAAATATTACACACAGTGAGGAAACCAACGTCAAAAACCTCCAAAATGCAATAGAGCGTTGGGACATTCCAAAAATCCCAAAAATCCAAGTTTATGATACAAAATGGTATAGTTCAAGTTCTTCCATCAAAACCGAAGAAAGGGACATACATCTATCAAAATCATTTGAAACAATTCACCTTATCACCAAAAGTTCCATAGAAAAACTAGAAAAATCATACAATTACATCCATATAAGCCTAGTCCAAGTAGGAGTTAAGCCCTTAACCAAAGAAGGATTAGACACCTCAATATTAGCCATTTTAAGAGATACTAGATTCCTTGAGTTCAATGACTCTCTGTTAAGTTCCATAGAATCAAGTCTATGTAACGGACCCATCTCTTTTAGTTGCTATCCAAATTTATCCATTTCTCTTAAAGACAGAAATGTTATCCATAGCATGACACTCCAAGTTAAAACTAACAACTATAAAATGTTCGAAGGATCAATTCCGATTGCTTTAATCTTTCGAATTCATTACAAAGCAATAATGTCCATTGGTGATGATGGGCATAAAAATGCTTTCGTCAAAGGAGAAACCATCCTTCTTCAAACTGACCTTTCAAGGTCTAACACAGTTATTCCTCGATCCATAAAATGGCATGACATTTCCCTTCCCACTGAATGGGTTTTAGAAGGGGTAGCTCACCCTAGATTACCGAAAAGATTAGAACCAAACACACAAATACACCAAGTTCACTAAGATGACAATGAAAGAGTCACTCTTGCATTTGATCGATCATCCCGAGCCCCTTTTATTAGTTCTCGATATTCTGATGCTTCCTCAAGAACCTTAAATTTAGGAAAGATTTCTCAAATCCCTTCTATCATTAACACTTCCTCAAGACCAAGATACTTTACATCAGATATACCCACTACATCTATGGGTGGTATGAATTATTCTTCCAATATACCTCACCCTTTCTATAAACAAAGTCAATTACCACCAAACCAAAACACGGTTTCCCCTTCATCACCAACATCCCCAATCTTCTCGGCTATAACTGAGAATATGGGAATGCGAAGTGAGCTAAATGTGATTGAAATAGAATTTCAAATAAATAAAACTTTTCTCCGTGAATAGTTCTACTCTCCCCAAAATACTGAAAAAAGAAATTGGTTTTTTAAACTTCAAAGAACAAAAGACACAACTTCAAAAAATTTATTATGAATTTCTCAACCAAAACAAAATCCAAATGTTATTCTTTTATTGGTTGAAAATTTACTCCTCTGACTAAAACTTATTCTTCCCATTCACAAATTACCTAAACCCCATCACTCGAAGTATGAACCAAAAACAGAAACAATGGGAAACAAACAGCGGAACTATAGAATCACACCACCCACCTTTTAGAAATGTCACACTAACAGTTCATAGTGAAAAAATTGTGGCACACCCCATCAAGAGACCAGATGATGACATACTAAAAAATACTAGGAATACAATCCTTGTTGTTAATTACACAAACACCCACCTACATAGCATATGAAGTCAACTAAACCGAATAGAAGACCAGATTCAAAAAATAATAGATTTCCCCAAAAGTATTAATAACCAAGAACCCATATTTAAACCATACCAAGTTTCTAGACAAAGCCAGCAACAAATTCAAACAAATAGACCAGATTTCGTTAAAGCCATCAAAGACCATCTTAGCAGACTTGAAGCTTCCTCTACCACAACCCAAATAGCTGCTAACAGTGTTTCATCTAAACAACTGAATGTCATACATCATGACTTAGATGAAGATGCTTTCATAAATGAAATACCCCAAGTTCATGACCTCCGACAAATGATTCCAAAATTCACAGCCCAGGCATTGGAGTTAAAAATAGACCTGAAATTTTAACCTATTTTAAATTCAATGCATCATTTGTTTATGAATGTAATATAGACGGAATGTCTGAATATAACATTCTAAATCATTTACAACAAATGACCATGGTAGCCAATGCTTATACAACCCAAATAGGAACCCAAGACAAAGCTATAGCTGAATTACTCATAGCAAGGTTCTCTGGCCAATTAAAAGGTTGGTGGGACTATCACCTCACCCCTGAAAATCATCTTGAAATCCTAAATTCCATTAGGGAAGATAAAGAGGGAAAATCCATTTTGGATGAACAAGGAAATCCTATCCAAGGAGCAGTAGCACAACTCATTCTAGTCATAACACACCACTTAATTGGTGACCCTTCTCACCTGAGAGATAAGAATGCTGAGCTTTTACATAATCTCAAATGTAAAAAACTTAGTGATTTCCAAAGATATAAAACTACTTTCCTTATCAGAGTCATGCTTAGAGAAGACTCGAACCATGCAAATTGGAAGGAAAAATTCTTAGCCGGACTTCCAACCTTACTTGGTGAAAGAGTTAGAACCTCTTTAATAACTGAACATGGAAGCCCGATACCTTACAAAAACCTGACATATGGCCAACTCATAAGCCAAACGCAACGAGAAGGCCTAAAGATTTGTCAAGATTTAAAACCCCAAAGACATCTCAAATGGGAAATGAAAAGAACAAAGCAGGAATTAGGTACTTTCTGTCAACATTTTGACTATAATCCCAACAAAAGTTATTCAAAAACAAAATATGATGGTGAATACAAGCCATATCAAAGACCTTATCAGAAAAGGTCTTTCACAAAGTCTAAACATTTCTACAAAAAAATCAACAGAACCATTCTATAATAAACCTTCCTTTAATAATAACAATAAACCTTCCTACAACAAAAAACCCTTCAATAAAAATAGATTTACTGAACCACCCAATAAAGATATAACTTGTTACAAATGCGGAAAAGAGGGACATATATCTAGATTCTGCATACTTAATAGGAAAGTACAAGAGTTAAACATAGAAGAAAGCCTATCCAACAAAATTTCGGCTTTACTCCTTGAATATTCCAACTCTGAGACATCTGAAATGTCTGGAAATGATGAAATTCTTCAAATAGTTGAGATTGCAACAAGCTCTTCTTTCTCTCACAATTCCTCATCTGAAGACAGACGAATCAACGTCCTAACCAGAAGAAATGAGGAACATTCTCTCAAAATTATAGAAAAGATAACTGATCCCCAAATAAGAAAAGAGCTCTTAAAAAAATTACTCCAACGACCAATTGAACCCAAACCAGAATAAAAACCTTTGATTCTCCCATCAACAAAAACTACATATGACTTGAACACAATATTAAAAAAACAAAAACCCAATCAGAAATCTATTCCAACAATACAAGACCTACACAAAGAAATCAAAGAAGAATTAAAAATCCTTAAAGAACAATAGAAGATATATTCAGATCCTTTAAATATCCTTCTAGTTCGTGAAGTAGAAGAGAAAAATACTGAACAAAAACAACTAAGCAGTTTAAACAATACTCCTGAACAAGATGAAGATTTCTTATTTGAATTAAGACAAGTTACCTACCAAAAATATCTCATAAAAGTCAAAGTTGTCTTTTCAGATGACTTTATCTTAGATACCATTGCCTTATTCGATACAGGAGCATATTTGAATTGCATTAAAGAAGAAATAATACCAAAAAGATTTCATCAGCATACCAACGAAAAATTAACCGCCTCTAATAACTCAAACCTCATTGTAGTTAGTAAGGTTGATGCCTCTATCAATAATAAAACTTTCCAAATTAAGACATATTTTCTCCTAGTTAAAGGAATACATCATCTTGTCATATTAGGTACACTTTTCTTCAATTTAATAACCCCTATACTATCACCTACGAAGGTATTACTTTCAAAACCCATGACACAAAACTTACCTTCTCATTTCTTAAAAAATCCAAAACAAGGAACCTCAATACAATAAAGGCATATTTTATATATAATAACGAGATAAATGCCTTAATTCAAGGCAAATATATACAATTATCACATCTAAAACAAGAGCTTTCCTCTCACAAGATTGAGAAGCAGTTACAAGATCGCTTTATCAAAGAAAAAATCTTAAAATTACTTAAACAAATAGAAGTGGAACTCTGTTCTGACTTACCGAATGCTTTTTGGCATAGAAAACAACATATGATTGATTTACCTTATGAAAAATATTTTGATGAGAAGGAAATACCAATAAAAGCAAGACATATCCAAATGAACTCCGATCTAGAACAACATTGCAGAAAAGAGATCATCGATCTCGAATCCAAAGGATTCATATCAAAATCCAGATCCCCGTGGACCTGTGCAACTTTCTATGTAAACAAAAATGCTGAAATTGAGAGAGGTATACCAAGACTAGTTATCAATTATAAGCCTCTAAATAAAGCCCTAAGGTGGGTACGATACCCTATACCTAATAAAAAAGACCTTTTACAAAAATTAAGAACTTCGGTAATATACTCCAAATTTGAATTAAAATCAGGATTTTGGCATATTCAAATCCACCCAAAAGATAGATATAAAACTACTTTTATGGTCCCATTCTGTCAATATGAATGGAATGTCCTTTTATTTGGAATCAAAACTGCCCCTAACGAATTCCAAAGAATTATGAATGACATATTCAATGACTATTCTACATTCCGTATAGTATATATTGATGATGTTCTAATTTTTTCAGAATCTATTGAACAACATTTCGAACACCTTAAAACTTTCTGCCATGTATCTAAGAAAAATGGTTTAGTCATATCAAAATCCAAGATTTCCCTATTTCAAACTCGTATAAGATTTCTTGGCCACTACATATCAAAAGGAACAGTTACACCAATTGAAAGAGCCCTAACTTTTGCAACAAAATTTCCCGATAAAATCACAGATAAAACCCAACTCCAAAGATTTTTAGGAAGTCTCAACTATGTCCTCGACTTCTATCCTAACATCAATAGGATAGCCAAGCCCTTACATGACCGCCTTAAAACTAACCCCATCCCTTGGTCATCTGAACATACGGAAATTGTTCGACAAATCAAAGCTCAGGTTCTAGAAATCCCTTGTCTACACCTTGCCGATCCAAATGCTTCTAAATTAGTTGAAATAGATGCTTCTGAGTTAGGATACGGTGGTATACTAAAACAAGTAGTCAATGGTAAAGAAAAAATAGTCCAGTTTACATCTGCACATTGGAGTGATTGTCAAAGAAATTATTCTACTATAAAAAAGGAAATACTTTCAATTTTTTTATGTATTACAAAATTTCAGAGTGATTTATTAAATCAAAAATTTCTCCTTAGAGTCAATTGTAAATCTGTAAAAGAGGTTTTACAAAAAGATGTCCAAAATATTGCATCAAAACAAATTTTCGCCTGATGGCAAACATTATTAAGCATTTTTTATTTTGATATTGAACACATTACGGGAGATATGAACTGTGTCCCTGATTTCTTGACCCGTGAGTTTCTACAAAATAGATAGTCTCATGCCTCGAAAAGGCAGAGGTGGGGGAAAAACCCCATCCTTTCCCGGACAATTCCCGGTCACTCAACAAAGCAAATCGAGTACTTCTTCAGGAAAACCGATCACATCCTGGATCGATAAGGTAATTGCAGATGAAGAAGACAATAACTTATTTCTAGCCCTTCAAACCATCAAAGCACATGGCCTCAACATCCAAAATCCTTCAACATCCTCCCAAAGCTCTTCAGAAAAATCAACTAAAGTTACCCAACAAAACACTTCTTCCAACCTACCTACAAATACTCCCTTTCAAACTACACAATCAGTCAGTTTTCAAATCTCAACCCTCATAGTTCTTCAAAGACCTATGTCAAAATTAGAAATTGATACCCAAAAATGCAAAACCAGGAGGTAGTAGTCAGCCAATCAAACTTTTCAAAATCCATTTCTGATTACTATACCAAAAGAAACCATCAAAAAATCGTATCAGTCGAAAGAGGATTTAACAATGACGATGCCTCCCTAGCAATTTCAAATGTTTTCCCTAAAGGATGGATGTTCAAACCCTGGGATCTATAAAAAAATAATGACTATTATCGAGCCATTCTCTTGTCTACTGAATCAGTCACGTTCAAACATTTTTATAACGCTCATGATAGAGAACACTCAACGCCTTCATACACAACATGTCAAATACAAAAGGTCATCCACCCAAGTCAATGGGGCCAAGAACTCCACCGTCCAAAATTTTTTCCTTCAAACTTCAAAAGATAATTAAACCACTGCTCCTCATATTCCTACTAGGATTACCAGCAAGCATGGCACAATTCATTCTTTATCCAAAATTAGAAGAATAGTCATTCCTGATTGTTTTATTTCAACACCAAAATCCAAGTTCAGGAACTCCTTGTTTGGTTCCTTCAATGGTGGGATTTCTTCGGAGCAATTGAAGAAATTCTTACTCCAAATGCATTTGAATGTCTAAAACTGTTCAAAACACACTTCAAACCCACAGAATACGAAAGACGTTTTCCTCCTCTTTTAATGTTATGTTCAAATTTCTTTCTTCCATGGGTCTGTTCTTGGGAGTTTAAAATTCATTTTAACCAAATACAGTCCTGTATTGTTCGGTCCTTTAAAGTTAAATGGTGGAGCAATTTCAAAGAAGACCAAAAGATTTTCAAAGAGATCATTCAAAAATGGTTATCCAGTCAAAATTTTATTACCAACAAAGAAGTTACCACTTTCTTTGCCAAAAAATCAAATGCCCAGGCATTATTAGTCCAAGCAAAAACCAGAAGCCAATACAAAGAATCCTTACTTCAACTAGCAAATTCAATTTATGATTCCGACGACGACAGCAGTCCGGTTCATTTAGGAGATGACAACGAAGATGACTGTCACGGGATATTTTCCCTTGTAGTTTCCACTGATTGAAAAAAAGAAAGAAAGTGAAATGTCCAAAATACCCCCATAATTTCATGCAAATTTGCATCATTTTCATATTATCTAGTTTTCCTTTATTCCATTATTGTAATCAGTTTGTATATATACTTTTTTACTTCAAATTATTAGGGGTAAAACGGTAAAAAGTACTTAAAAAAAGAGAGGATATTGTACAACATTTAAATTTTGTATCTAATTTTCATTATATCGGCATTTCTACCTCAAAACCCGTGAAATAAGCAGAAGACACAAAAGAAGACAAAGAAGACACAAAAGAAGATTCCCGCTGAGACTAACTCAACATTATTCAAAAGAAGACACAAAAAAAAAGATTCTCACGGAGACCAACTCAGCATTATTCTCCAAATAAAGCAACTTTCAGTGAAAGAGGAATCACACTCAAAATCCTGTGAAGAAAGCAGCCTCTCACTCAGGAAAGCAGCCCCTCCACCAAGAAAAAGAGGACCTCCCACTCAAGTCAAACTGTCCACTCAGGAAAGCAAAACTCCACTACAAGAAAAAGAATGATGTTGTTTCAAGAATTTAGACTCCTCATCCTTCTATAAATAAGAGGAAGAAGAGAGTAATATACACACTTGAAATTAGAGAGCTGATAATATACACATCTTGTACCAGTGATAGCAGTTCATATTTCCGAAGTTTATTCTCAAGTTTTCTCAAATTATACACAAAGACTAGCATATTGCTTTCAGTTATATAATCAAAAGTGTTTCCAATTAATTTCAAATCCTATTCTTGTTCATATCATGTTTTAATATTTTGTGTTAATTCTTATATTTTGCCATGACTTAGTTATATATAATGTACATACCATGTCTTAGTCTTACTATATTACTCTCCCTACTATTTATAATAATATTTGTTGGTCTTATAACGTCCTTTTGGTATATATATAAAGGGATATCACATGTGTGTGACGTGGCACAGTTGCATGCTCTTATTCTAATTTTCCCAATTTCTGGCGTAATTATTTTAGAAAATTGCAAATGCCACACACAAGGTCCAACACGGAAGGGTCGTGAAGGAGATGTTGAGGCATTCAAAGACTGCACATGATCAACTTAGCAAGATTGATCACGTATCATGGTGTAAGGCTTTTTTTAAACACATTTCTTAGTTCAGAACACTGATAATGATATGTCAAAAAAATTCAACAATTGGATTAAGAGTATCCAAATGCCCAACAAGGCCCATGGACACTGCACATACATCATCAGGTGGGAATGTACCAAATAATGAAGGAGAAAGAGCACCAGAAACTGAGAAAGGCAAGAAATCTCAAACTGGAGATGACATTCTAGGGCAGAATGCACAAGGAGATCAACTTATCCCCAAGAAACTAGTTGCAAGGGAACTGAAGAGGAAGAAATTGGCCATAAGAAGACCATTAAAAGGTGTGATAATAAAGGAGGTGGTGCCAAATCAACCAAAAATACTAACCAAATGTTCAGAAGCTAGATTTGTAAAAGATAAAGGTAAGGCCAGGCTGGTAGAAGAAGATGAAGAAGAAGACATGCCCTTTGATGATGAAAGCTTTTTTGATTTTGGGTGGTCATATGAGGATAAAAGAGATGAAAATATAGAGGTGGCGAATCAAGTAGATGAAGCAATGGTTAAGGAGGCCGATGAAGAAAATATTAAAAGGCCCTTGTCTTTTTTGGAAATGATGCCAAGAAAAAAGCTACCTATAGTGAGAGGTGAGGTTGCAGATGAGTGGGAAAAAAGGGTAAAGATTATGTGTTATTTGCTGATAAACTAAGGGGGATTGTTGGGAAGAAGGCCATATTTATGCCAACCCTTGGACTATTGCCATATGCACCTCCAAAGGGGACACCAATAGCTTCAACCCCACCTGGTAATGCAACCTCTCAACAGAGCAGCAGTTCACAAGTCACAAGGAGGCCATCAAGGTTGAATAAACCCTATGTGGAGGTCAACATCAATGAAGTCATTCAAGTAACAATGAGGTCCAGTAGGCTGCAGATGAAAGGCAAGTTCACCTTCAAAAATATCCCAGATGATCCTATAGACCTTTAAATGTTTATCATCAAGTATTTTAGTTATGGGCCTTACTTTTGTTTAAGACTTGTTATGGTACTACTTCACCTGTTATGTTACTCTGCTAAGCTATTTTGTTGAAAACTAAGTTATTTGGTACTTTTGTTTAAGACCTTAACAATGTTATTGTAGTGAAATCTTTTAATTTATGTATTTGTGTTCAATTATTTGTCTTATTCTTCGATATTATTTAAGCAGTTCTCAAGTCACATATTATTTAAGCATAAATTTCAGAGAAGCAAACAAAGTATTTAAGCATAAAAGCATACATATATTAAACATTGTCATGCCACTCATTACATCAGCCAACCACTACACATTCACCCCATCTAACAACCATACTGCAGACTTATTAACTTACCTACAACTAGTTAGAGACAAACAACACTGTAATCAATATGACAAACACAATCACACACAATTTCAACTGCCTTTTCATCCATTTTTTCTTAGCTTCCATTTGCATTCTTCCTTCAATCAACAAGTTCATCTATTCCTTTAAAACATTCATCTTCACTATGCTTTCAACAAGATTTTCTTCAACAAGTTTAAGCTTCTCTTCAAGATAAATTCTCCTGTGATTTAAATGCGTAATTACATCCAATGATCCCGGGAAAAACTCTTCTGCAAACCACTCAAAATAATAGCATCCATTGTTATCCTACATTAAACTCCATAATTAAATCCAACTGTGATGAAGTTAAACAAAGAGCTCTAAAGACCCTGGTTTCGATAACCAAAGTTAGTCCGCAAAACAGAAATTCACTTACACAAACAGATGATGCCCTTCCGACCCTTCTTAGTTTACTCGAATCCTCTTCACCACTACTCCATAATTAAATCACAATTAACAAAAAAATTGAACTTTTAGTTAAATATGTTACTTAATTTTATAAGAATACGTTTTGAGTGGCACAAGTGTTCCCGGATTTTTCAAGGCCCATGAAGTATAAACTCGAGATGTTCTTCCATAAAAGAAAGTCTTGTTGTCTTCCTTCCTCACTGAGTCGATCTATGAGGAGCTACCAGTTTTACCAAGGGGTTCGATTTGTCACCATATGAAGATGAGATTTGTGAGAGGATTTTTAAGGCTATTTTGTTGTTCTTGATTGACAATAGAGATTAATATATACAATAGAGATAGAGTCATTGGGTTGTATTGGCCACGTCAAAGAGAGAGTAAATTTCATGTCCACGTTGTCCAAGTCATTTAAGCCACGTACACGTTTCCGTTAAGTCAATAAAAATATTTAGCGTTTGTGTCATTACTTGTTACTAGAATGGTACTCTTGAAACGCCAATATCTACGATGATCGATTTGATATCAGGCCCCAACTTCAGTGAGCACTTTGAGATTTAACCATTTACAAATATATCAATGTTCGTCAACTATAAACACTAGCATAATAACCCGTGCGAGGCACGAGTCATTTTCTAGATTTTTTTGTATACCATACAATTATATTAGTAAAATTCTTGATCGTTTTCTTATTGAAAAATATTGTATATCGTCTAAAACATACCAAATACAAGTTGAGTATCTATCAATGTGTATGATTTTCATGTAAAACATTAATAACGTTCATAACATTTTTAATATATCTCATTAATCATAATACATATTTTCTTGTTTGTGTCGTGTAATTTGTATTTACTAAATGAATACAAGCAGGGTAGTCACTGTACGTGTAAAAGGAAAAGATTGAAGTTAATCCATCAAATATTGTTAATATGTTTATAAAAACAAACTAAAAATTAACATATATGTATATTGCAGAGTCGAGTAATTTTTTTGAGTTTTGTTCAAATATACCCGGAGTAATGATATATTTTATTATTAAAGTCATTACTAGTTTACAATTATCTTGCTTAATTTAAAAGGATTAGTAATGCATAATTAAAGTGGTCAAGACCTGCAATCGTAATATTCAACGAAGTAGAATTTATGCTACAATTAATATAAGTTTATTTTTTAACAAAAATGTTATTTTTTTTAATTTAAAGTTTATGTTGATTTAATATCATTGCTAATGTCTTAATTCATTAACTAAAGTTGATCTCTGCCGTGTACTTAGCTTTTAATCATCTCTATTATATAAAATTAATTTCATAAGATGTCAGATAATTGTTAATTCATAAATTAAAATTGACATAATCTATTTAGTTTTTAACAAATTGAAAAAAACTTAAATTTAATTGATCATTCTTATTTTCAGAACATAAAAGACTTTTGTTATCTTTTTCTATTATATATATATATATATATTAATTAACTCTGAAATACACCATTATAATTGAATCTTTTAATATTGGTAAACATAAAGTCACATGTGTGTGTATTTTGTAAATTATTATTTATTATATTTCCGAGTAAATTATGTGGGTCTCATTAATTTATATGCTAGATATCTTGGTCATGTATATATCTAATTGTTATTCAATAAATTACTCAAATAACATGTAATTATGATTATTCAAAAACTATAATTATCTAATAAATAAATTACAATTATTTATATATCGTAGTCGTAGTAGCACTGACAATCAAACTATCTATTTTTACTCAACAGAGCATCGGTCATGGATGTGACATAAAAATAATTCATATATCGTAAAGACTAACTACTCATATTCAGAAGTAATTTTCTCAAGAATCTGAAGACTGAAGATAAATTTGTACTAATATCATCATTCAAATCATTTTGAAGTTTCTTTCATTTACGATTCTGATATTTCTTTTTTATAGTAACTTGATAACATTGTATGTTATTTTCTAAATTTAAATATTTTTAATTTGATGATTTTTTTAAATATTAGTTGAACTTGTTAATCCTTTCAAAATATCGACTAATTTTAATTTTTTTTATTTAAATAGCATAACATGGATTAAATCAAATAGTACAATATATTACAATTTTAACCTTTTTTCAAATAATTTAAAATAGCTGTACAATATTTTCCATACCTGAATATTTTTTTTTGTAAATTTATTATTGATAATTTTAAATATATATTTTTCAAAATATTTAATTCTATAATATATATATATATATATAAAGAGAGAGAGAGAGAGAGACGACTTAAGTTTTATTGAGTCCTTGTTTTTAGTTGAGTACGAGAGTCCATATACGTTTTGCAAGTAAAATATTATAATATTTTTTGTAAAACGTATGTAATGTGAATCATATTATACAAATATCACTATTTTAATAAATATTTTTCAAATCTTATACATTTAACAAGTTGAACATTGCAGAACATATGATTTTATAGAACATGATCAGTTTGAAAAATATACGTATTCACGTTGTAAAACACATAAATATTCAACTTGTTGAACATTAATGATTTAACACCATAACACACGTTTATATCATGTAGTTTATTATTTTAGTTTTTAAATTATTAGAAACATAAAACCTGAACCATTAGATTGGATTGTAATAAAAAATTAGGATTTTGGACTCCAGAACTCCACAAAAAATAAGTACTTTATGTATATGACTACTTATAATAACCATATCAAATTGAATAATATAAAATTTAGGATTTGTTTCACAAATATTTGAATATAAATATATCTTTAATTAAATAATATAATAAATAAACTATTTTTCTATGAAAAATATCAAATGTCTTACCATTTTTCAATAAATATGTTAATGAAAATTATTAATTTTACTTTATAGTTGTAATATATTTTTTTCCTAAAGAGAATGAAAAAATAGGATTTTAGGAGCACCTCTTATAAATTTATCATCATTAAATAATATTTTAAACCTAATTATTTTTAAGTGAAACATCAATAAATAAATCGATTTAGTATATCTTCGTAGTTTTAACGGAGCTTGTAACATCTCATGTCAAATTTTGAATATATTTAAATATCGTGTCAAGTTTCAGATATAATAATGTAAAACTAGTCAGTTAGTAATTTTGATACATAATATCAATTGACTTGATCGTATAAAGACCTCAAAAATATTAATTTTTATTAATATAAGATATTATAAAATTTATCCTTATTGGTAAGATATTTTCGTCGAGCTCGTAATTTAAATTTATTAAACCTAGATAGTGATGATGTATTTTCGACCGGGTCATGTAGTTAAATTTCGAGTATTTTTTCAAAATGGGTAAAATTCTGATTTTTTAAGCTAGTAATTTTGATACATATTATCAATTGACTTGATTCTATAAAGACCTCAAAGATATTAATTTCTACCAACATAAGATATCACAAAACTTTTCTTTGTTGGTAAGATTTTCTGGTCGAACTCGTAATTTAAATTAAACCTAGGTCGTGACGTGGTATTTACAGATAAGTCATTTAGTCAAATTTTGAGTATTTTTTGAAAAATGGCTCAATATCTAATTTTGAATTCGAAATAAATCGAAATACGTTAATTATAACTTATCTAAATATGTAGTACACATATATATTATTTATATAAGTGTATCTCTTTTCAACATATAAAAAATTAATTATATATACAATTTATTTTTATTAAAAAATATATATTAAAACTACATGAGACATACTTTTCAAATTAAAAATTATTTAATAAATAAGGAAATGATCCGTTACGGGCAAGTCATTTAGTCAAATTTTGAGTATTTTTTGAAAAATGGCTCAATATCTAATTTTGAATTTGAAATAAATCGAAATACGTTAATTATAACTTATCTAAATATGTAGTACACATATATATTATTTATATAAGTGTATTTCTTTTCAACATATAAAAAATTAATTATATGTACAATTTATTTTTTATTAAAAAATATATATTAAAACTACATGAGACATACTTTTCAAATTAAAAATTATTTAATAAATAAGGAAATGATATGTTTATGTACTATGCTTAATTTTATATCTCCAATTGTTCAAAATTAACTCTACAAATATTTTAATAATCATGTTTAAAGTTAAATAAATTGTCGCTCTTTGCGACACTCACATATTATGTGTATGATAAAAAAACTTAAGTAATAGTGTGATGTAGTGGTAAGGTGATGTACTTGTGAATGTAAAGACTCGGGTTCAAATCCTTCCAACAATGAAAAGAATAATCTTCTTCTTTAAATCATGCGAACCTATTAAATCTGTCATACAATTTTTTTTATTAAAGAATACCGATTTTAAGTTTGTTATAGCGCACGAGTACGGACATAAAGTTAGTAAAACAAGATTGGCTAAAAAATTATTATAATTGTCCGATAGCAAAAGTTATGAAATTTACGGATTATGATTAGTAAATTACAATTGTCTAATTATATACTTTTAAAAAAATAGATTTTAATATGTACATGCTTAATCCAAAATTTAATAATATAATTCAGTATAAAATATATAAGAACATCATTTTAATAAAATAATAACAATGATTGTGATGTAGCAGACATGTACGGGCATAAATTTATTACAACAAAATGAGCTAATTATTCAATTCTCTAATCATATTTTCTTCTATGAATGTGAAAATATATGTTAAATTAAATATAATCCAAGTTGTTGCGCATGAGCACAGGTATAAAGCTAGCATGTACGGGTATAAACTTAGTACATAAAGATTGACTAATTATCCAATTCTCGGATCATATTTTCTTACATGAATATAAAAATTTATATTAAATTAAATATAGACCGAGTTGTAGCTCATGAGCATGGGTTAATTTTTGAAGCTCAAATGATTCTTTCTTATTTGAGTATTAAATTGAATATAGGGCGAACAAGTTATGAATATATTTATTTTACAATCTAACCAAGTGAACTTCTAGCTCAAGTGATTGGAGTTATTAATTTAAATTTAGAAGTCTTGATTTCAAATCTCATTAACAACTATAAATTTTTATGTAATTAAATGGTAAAGCGGGGGTAAAATTGTAATTTCATGCTGAATAAAATATTTCACCAAAAGTTGATGTTGTAGGACCACTAACAATATTTGATCAACTGTGTTTGCATATGTACCATTAATTTTCAATTTTTAATGGTAGTTAAGAATAGTTATGAACATTTGAATGGTTAAGTGATATTCTAACTCAAATGGTTGGAGTTATAAATTTAAATTTAGAAGTCTTGGTTTGAAATCACATTGACAACTATAATTTTTTATGTAATTAAAAGGTAAAGCGAGGGTAAAATTGTAATTTCTTGCTGAATAAAATATTTCCCCGAATAAAATATCCCCTGAATAAAATGCTTCACCAAAAGTTGATGTTGTAGGACCACCAAAAATATTTGATCAACTGTGTTTGTATTATGTTTCCCCGAATAAAATGTTTCACCAAAATTTGATGTTGTCGGACCACCAAAAATATTTGATCAAATGTGTTTGTATTGATTGGAGCAGCTTTGCGTAGGTATCATTACTTTTCAACTTTCAATGGTAGTTAAGAATAGTTATGAAAAATTGAATGATAGAGGACAAAGGTTAGGTACCATTACCATTCAACTTTCGATGGTAGTTAAAAATAGTTATGAACAATTGAATGGTTAGGGATCAAGGTAAGCAGAAGCTGGACCAGCGCCATATATTTGATCAACTGTGTTTATAACTGATGTATTGATTGGGGCATCTTTACTGTGCCGAGTTGTTTACTTTCACCTTATTGGACATGTGGAGAGTGGCATAGGAACATTAATTAGTAGTCATTTTTGACACTACCTAATTACATATATTTTTCTCCTTCAAATTCAAAGACACTACCTAATTACATGTATTTTTCTCCTCCTCTAAATCCAAAATGAGATTGACAAGGAGTAGAAATGGTTATATAAAATTAAAATTCTCCAAACTAGTTAATTATCGATGGGACATGGGTGACATAGACAAAAGACTACTCACGAAAAGATTGCAAGTTTTTTCCTTTTTCTAAACCAACCAACCCGATGTCTGTCCATTTTTCCTCGAGTCCTCGAGCGGATTATACAATGGGTGGCATTTTTGTTATTATATTTTAATAAATTTAGGGATATTTTAGTAAATTTACATGTTTTTTTTCAGTCAATTTTTGCCTTAGTTGGCCTATTATACGTAGAACTAGCATAATAACTCATGCAAGATTTTCTAGTACTGTTGACCAATGTTGTCAAAGCATGTATTATTTTGAACAATTAAGTATTGATCTAAGACATTGTGGTTTCGCTAATTTACGTTATGGCAAATTATCGAAATGTATCTTCAATCTATGTATTGTGATTTGCTCCAATTTTCTTCAAGAGTAAACTATTTTCAGTAGTTTATCCATGATGAAAAATTATTGTAAAAAAACAGGGGATTTCTGTCTGTAAAACCAGTGGAAGCCCCTATTCATTGTAAACTTAAAATTTAATTAGTTGGTGCATAAATTGAGTAAGATGATTTGTCATCAAAGTAATTTTTTTATTCTAATCCAAATCCAGTTTTAATTCATGTTATAACCCTAATATTATTCTCATGCATTTTATCAGGAATATTGTTCATATATATAATAGTTAAAAAAGAAAATAATACAAATAGTTACCGGGTATTAACCTTTATATTTGCAGTCACCTGACAAATCACTATGCACTATTCTTCTTCACTAAAAAAATTGTGCAGCGACTTATCCGAAGATTTTGTCATTTTTATACTTTCTCTATTCCCTTTAATGTACGAAATTTTATTCTAGCAAACATTTATAGGGATATGGTCATATAACACATGTTTAAGGTCATACTGTAATATCATGGAAATGGCGGAGCCAAAATCAAATCTATCTAATCTACGATGATCATTTGTGCATGTAAATATGTATGTATTGATGTCTGTATCAACACGAAGGGACATAACTCAAATCAAAATGAGATTAACAACATGCTAATGACTTGTTTTACCCACTTTCGGGCTTTTAAATCGACACAAAAATCTTTGCAATGTCAAATATGTAATTTTGTGATGTCCTCACCGATCATACCTTGTCATTTTTTTCTTGAAATTTTGACCAAGATTTGCCTAAAATATATAATGTTATTCTCTTTGAAAGACTTTGCAGGCGAACACATAATTCAATTCTCTGTTATAAGGGTAAAACAACTTAAATTAAATGCTTTAATATCCATAAATTTAGGTAATATTAGTAGAGGCTATAATGGCAAACATATTTAACAAAGTAATAAGAAAATTAACATGTTATTCTCCATCCACTCATGCCAACTTATTGTCCAACTTTGTTGCCCTACACACGTTCAATCGATATCGTAAAATACATGACCTTAATAAATGAAAGTATTAGGTAACATCTACCTTTTCAGTTCTGATTCTGCTGATAAATAATAATCTGAGGTTTCATATTGCACGATATTATCCATAATTTTAGTTGTAGGACTTTGTTGATATACATATCTGCTTGCAACATGCAATTTAGACAAATTTACCATTATATTAGTGTTTCATATAAAATACAATGCCTTTTAATGTAATAGAACTAAGAACGTATCAATTTTGTGAATAACCTGTTATAGAAGATGTTTCAATTAAGAATGCAAATAGCTCACGTCTTTTTTTTTTCTAAAAACTAAATACCCAAAAAGGCTGCAAAGATATTGAAGCTGGATGATTCAAAAATGTACACGATAAGGATTTACAGACGAACCGCTCAATTGCTCACACAGCTCACGACCGAACCGCGTTTTGTGGATAATCGTAAAACGCGGGTTGATGCATATGAAATTTTTTAATAACCGCTTATCTGTGGTTTGGATGTGGTTTTAAACTTTTAAAAATCACAAATTTCGTTACCGCAACCGCAAAGCCCAATATATATATATATGTAAAATTTAAAAAAATGCAATTATTTTTATAGTATAGAAATTAATAAATTATACACATATTTGAAAGCATATTAAAGTCGAAGGATTACAAAAAATGTGTATTTATTAGAAAGCCCCGAGAGATCCATATCAACCCGCATATGACATTCTTTTGCAAAGAACTACGTATAAGCAAACTTCATTATTAGTATTAAGATGATTGACAGTAACATAACATGCCTTTTAATGTAATATAATTAAAAACATACTCAAATTTCCATTATATAACATCCCACAAAAATACTTTTAGTTAACATTGCAAATAGCTTACTATTTTTTTTCTTGCAAAAATAAATCGATTTTAATTGGTAACAAGTTAACTACATAACTAAAGTACAACATTAAACATCGCTCATATTATAACATCTTGGAACTTTAGAAGCTATACTAGAACACAACCTGTGCCTCGCACGGGTTTTCAAGCGAGGATAAATTTATAATTTAATATTGAATAAAATATTTCCCCTGAATGAAACGTTTCAACAGAAGTTAATGTTGTAGTACTATATATATAATAGACTATGAATTGTAGATAATGCATGTTTTAATATAAGAAAATTAAATAAGACCATATATCTAGCACAATATAAAAAATTACTTAAAATTTTAATCGAATAACTGATCCATTTTTACTTTAACATTTTTCGAGTAAGCAAATGATAATAATCCAAAGAATATCATAGCACAATCAATGTTTTAACACAATTTTAAAAGCAAAGAAAAAGACTTAATATTTAATAATTTAACAATTATATAGGAAAGTATGTAAGATTTATATTCCGTGTGAGATTCTAAAATTGCGTATAAATCATTTCGTAAACCTTGCCACTTAATTACATTTATTAAATTAACATGTATATATCTTTTATTCTTACCTATTGTCATCATATTTGCCGATCTCTCGTTGTCTTTTCCTTCATGCACATTTATCCTTTCTCGACGAATCACCATCATCTCCGACAACAATTCTTTAGAATAAAAATATAGTTAAACCCAAACCCAACAGTCCTATATTTTGAATGCATCAAAATATAAAAAACATGCTGAATAACTAAATATAATTTGTAGACAATTGAATTTCTTATACGTCTCCTTCGGTGTACATGATCATTAACCTTCAAATATCGTAAAATAAAAATATCAACATTTCACTTGAGAGATATAATGCAAAAGAAGTCGTTTTACGGGTAAAACTTAATGAAAAAGAGTAATGAAAAGAAATTATTAACCATGAAAATAAATTGATATTAAGACATATCGTAGGTGATCAGAGCTGGATCATGTATGAATTAAATAAAAGATAATAAAACTATTTGAAATATAAAATAAGGGAAAGAGCGACAAGATAAAATAAATCTCCATTAAACCTGTACCACATATTCATCATTGATCTATAATTCACAAATACAATCACAACACTTAGAAGTTCATATTGAGCAAAAACCAATCAAAGAAAAAACAACTTCCGGCCCGTGTCAATAAGCCCAACTCGGTTCTTCTAGGGCTATAGCATCGCCCATGAGCACCGATGTAATTCAAATACAGCCCAGGGCTAAAAACGTAAATTAAACATCTTGGGCTCACATATATAGTCACTAGGTTTTCTCATCTCTCCCCCCTTTCGTCCTCACTTGTGGAGTTGCGATTCATCTTTCAGGTATAAACCCTAACTTTTACAAACATATATTTTATTTTCTTTTTTTTCGCAATTAAATTATGGTTTATCTAGCTCAATTTTTATAAATAATCAATTTCTGATATTCTATCTGTTTGAACACTCATATATGTGTGTTTATGCGTGTATATAGGGTTTTATGGTATTGTTTGTAAGTAATTTGTTCTCAGGATGCGTTTATTTTATGCTTTCGTATCGTAATTACTTATTTGAGCTTTAATTCTGTTACATTAGCTTGATATCCTTAGTTTTTGATAGGTTATCTGTTTGAAACTCGATAAGATTTGTATCTAGATATTGCTGTTTAAATTTGGATTTTGTGGATTGAGGTTTGCCTTGGTGATGTCTGTGTGTTTGTGTTTCTGTTTGATTTACTTAGCTGTTGACGTGTTTGATGTGACATATGTTTGACTGAAATGTGTGTGTTTATGCGTGTAGAAACGGGGTTTTGTATTATTTGTAAGTAATTAATTTATTCTCGGGATGTGTTTAGTTTATGCATTCATGTCGTAATTACCTATTCGCGCTTTAATTCTGTTACACTAGCTTGATATCTTTAGATTTTGATAGTCTTATCTGTTTTAAACTCGATAAGATTTGTATCTAGATATTACTGTTTAAATTTGGATTTTGTGGATTGAGGTTCGCCTTGCTGATGTGTCCGTGTTTCTGTTTGATTCACGTAACTCTTTAAGTGCTTAATATGACATATGTTTGACTGAAATGTGTATGTGTGTGTATATGCATGTGGATATGGATATTATGAATTGTTTTTAAGTAATTTGTTCTCAGGATGCATTTATTTTATGCTTGCGTTTCGTAATTAATTATTCGCGCTTTAATTCTGTTACATTAACTTGATTTCCTCGGTTTTTTGATAGTCTATCTGTTTAAAACTGGATAAGATTCGTATCTAGATATTGCTGTTTAAATTTGGATTTTGTCAATTGAGGTGTGCCTTGCTGATGTGTGTGTGTGTTTGATGTGACGATTGTTTGATTGAAATGTTTACATCATTTTTTTGGCGCCTACAGCTGGATTTTTGCTGGATAGCGAAGAAAATGAGCAAGAGGAATCCGTTTGTTTTTTTAGACGTATCGATTGATGGAGATCCTAATGAAAGATTGCTTTTCGAGGTATACTTGTTATTTAAATGGTATTTAGCTTACTAGGATGTACAGTAGTTTTTTTTGGATCTTCATTTGGTATGTTAATTAGATTGGCGCGCAAGTGTTTCATATCTTTATTTTTTATATTGCGCTGCAGCTTTTCTATGACCTTGTCCCGAAGACTGCCGAAAATTTCCGTGCACTATGTACAGGTAGAATTATTAAGATTGAAGATATGTTTTCGTATTTGTTTATTTTTTCAGAAGAATTAATTTGTTCAGTAGCTAATTTTATGACCGATTTTCGCTGAATAAGTTCTTTGCTTCTAAAGGAAAAGCTTACTAGAGAAGGAACACATTTTAAAACTATGTACATGTGTTCAAAGCATGGTTTACATACTAGATCATATTTACAGGAAACTTGCCCCTCTTGCATTCTTTTATTCAATTGGGAGAAGTTTTACCCTCTTATTTAGTTAAGTTCAATAAGTTTTATTTGCATTCTTATTCTCAATGTTTTTTAATTATTCAGGAGAAAAGGGGATTAGCTCCAAAACAGGGAAGCCGTTGCACTACAAAGGAACATTCTTCCATCGCATAAAAAAAGGATATATAGCACAGGTATGTACTTGTATCTTCCTTGTAGCGACTCTAAAAGCCACCTATCCATTCTTGATTAGCTAACAGGTCGGCCATGTCTTAGAGTCCTTGATGTCTTTTCGTCAGCTATCCTCTTTTATGCTGTAGGATACAGGGCTGATGATCACTACTGCTTTTGTTATGATGTAGTTTCGAGGTTGTGGTTATGAAGTTGTCCATACGTATTGAATTAGAATAATCATTTGTCGTTACTGTTTTACATGCATATGTTTTCTGTATATTTAATTGAGAGCTGATACTTCTTTTGCAGGCTGGTGATTTGCTGAGGCGTGATGGTAAGCCCTCCGTGTTGTGATTTATATCTACCTTATTTATTTACTCCATGACTTGCAAATTTGAAGTGAACTAGAGTTTCTTTAGTATCTAGCTTTTGTTTCTAACATGTAAAGTAATGTATAATACTCACTTGACCCTTTGTATGTCCTGAATTGTGGTATGATTGTAAGGCTTGATTGTTTTGCATTAAGTGTATATTATTGATGAGAAAGCAAAAGTAATATCTGTAAGTGTACAACTAATGGAGTGCTACATGCCCTCTAGTCCTTACTTTTTCTCGTGCTTGGCATAGAATATCTACAAAAATGAATAATTAGTATGCACATTAAATTGGGTAACATACTAACATCTTGCAACCAGAAACTGTGGAACTGATGTTCTAATTTAAAGACCTTATAGCTCTGCCGAAGCTATATTTCGTTACATAATGAAAAACAGTAATGATGAAAGTAAAGCACAACTATGTAAGCAAGCATGAATAGTGAAGATTAAACATAAAATATATGCACGCGAGCTGATATGTACTGTTGCGCTGCCTAAACAGGATGGTGAAACAGTTGAGAGACTATGACAATTTTAAATGCATAACAATTAGGTTCCTCAGTAGTGCAACCAGGAGTCATTTGTTGTGACTTATTTTAGCTTATCAGAAGTGCTGTCACAATTTAAGAACTTTACATTGTTGATAGTATCATTTTTTCTTTTCATGGTTGATTTATGATTCTTCTAATTACAAAAGCCAATTTTGGAGTCATTTGTTGTGACTTATTTTAGCTTATTAGAAGTGCTGTCACAATTTAAGAACTTTACATTGTTGATAGTATCATTTTTTCTTTTCATGGTTGATTTATGATTCTTCTAATTACAAAAGCCAATTTTGGTGCTCCTGTATATTGTTACCTGTTGCTGCTTTACTTTTAGAACACAGAAAATTACATTATTTTGACAGTCTACTAAGTCTTATTTATTGTTTCACAGGAAAATTTGGAGAAAGTATATATCTGGAGAAGTTTCCAGGTGAGCCGTGAGAGTTAATGAATAAGTTGAAATGCTTCTATATATTCCCCCTTTTAATAGATATATATTTTAATTAAAATTTTCAAGCATCCTGTGATGGTCGCCTGGAACAATTTAGTTGGAGATCTATGCTCTTCCTTGATTCAATTCGTATAGCATTAAATTAGCTTTTTAGACATGCTTGTGCCTTCCTATATATATGCATTATCCCACAAATCATTTGTGTCTTGAGAGCAATTGGGTTTCCTTTTTGCGTTGCCTGTGAAGGTGGGGATCACTGTGATCTTAATGTTGCTGCATGGAAGCCTCAACCCAATGAAATTGGACAAATTGTATGTCTGTCCCTTAAAATGGTAGGGCGTATGAGTACTTTGCCTATTTGTGTAACTTTTGATTCTTGATTGGTATTGGTCCAAATAAAAAATATGTATTTAATTATTGTCAAGTATTGTATGATATGTTTGTCTTTCTACCTTATAATTCATATTGTAATGTGGAAAATAAGGATTGGAAGTACTTTTATAAATATTGAGCTTTTTTATACTGAGAGATGCTACTATCTGATTTTCCAGTAAGGTGGATATATTTCATCTTGTATGTCGGTATTTTGTGAATTATTCTGTTTATGCTATCTATGCAGCTAATACATGGCCACATGGAATTGAACTGCTCTTTTGTTTAATATGGACTTTGTCCAGTTTTGTTAAGCATTTCTGATCTACACATCTTTTATCCTCTATCTTCATGTTGGTATTTCCGTGTCTGAGGATTTTGTTGTATTTAATCTTTTATTGGGAACATAAATGATCGTATAGGAATATATTTGTATATGTTATTGATTAGTTTATATATATTTAGTGTAATGGGAAGTAAAGGGATTTATATATATGTTTCATGTGCGGGGCTAGTAGTTTATTAAATGAGTAGCTTATATATGTGAACTTCAATTGTCTTAGGCCTTGGTCCATTCATGTTGTTAGGGTTTCTATTAATCCCCACATATTATTAAAGACTCGATAACTGAAATATTGTTTTATATTGAATTGAGTTTTCTCATTGTTTATGGACTGATCCATAGTTTTTGTTGTGTTTGTTTAATTGTCGTTCAATATTGCAGATGAAAGATCCAAATTATTACATGACCAGCCTGGTCTTCTTTCAATGAATATTGCGGATCGTGATACACGTGGTTCCTTGTTTAGCATCACCTTTGAAGCCAATCATGATCTAGACAGGTTGGAGTGTTTGTTTCATGTTCAATTATAAATCTGCATCCACTGATGCTATTTTAACCATTCCCAAGCTTGAAGTATTGCTGTTATTTATGTAATTGATAATTTAGCATGACTTACTAATCGTGCCTAGTTCTTTTTACATGTGTTCATTTTATTGAAGAATAGTATATAACTGACCATGAATTACATTTGCCTTCGCTAAAGCAGAAAAAATGTTGTGTTTGGAAAACTTGTTGAAGGACATGATGTTCTAAAAAAGATTGAAAATTTTGGGGATAAACAAGGAAAACCGGTTACAACAGTAAAGATCACCAAATGTGGTGAACTCCCGAATGAGAATCAATGTTCAGGTTTGTCAAAATGTTAATTTGCAAGTGTCTTTTTGTCCATTTGGGTTTGTGCCTACTGTTGCTCAAGTTATTTTCTTCCTTTGCAGATAAGACAAAAGCAAGTAAACTGAGAAATGGAAAGGAAGTTTTATCCGAGGTTAACAACCATGATTTACGGCATAAAAAGAAGCATAAAAGATCCTCAAAAGACCGGAGGAAGAGAAGGAGGAGGAGGTACTATACATCCGATTCTGATAGCTCCTCAGATACAGATACTGAGACCGAAACATCTGAATCTGACAGTGAGTCAGATTCGGATTTATCGTCATCATCTGATAGTAGCTCATCAAGTGATGATAAACGCAAGAAGAGAAAGAGATCCAAGAGAGATCGAAATAGACGCGGAAAAAGGAGGGATCGAAGAAGAGATAAAAGACGCAAACGGCGGTATAGGAGATCAAAGCATAAATCAAAAAGGTTGTATTAAAGCATGTGATTTGTTGTATATGCACTTGACGACTTTTTTCTTTAATATTGCATATAATAAATGTTGAATTTAATTTAGTAGAATAAGGCTGGGTGATAATAAAGTTGAAACTTTGCTAATTTTTTCATTCACGATTGTCATTATTCATAATTTATTTCTTGTATTTCATTTATGCAGGACTTTGGGTGGCTCTAGTGGAATTGAAAGTAGCAGTGATGATGATTCCAACACTTTTTCTAAAAAGGACCGAAAGCATAAAAATCCCGCTCAAGTAACAGGTATCATAGTTTTGCTGAATGGTTTCCCGAGAGAAACCATTATTACTTGTTTGCCTGAGATTCTGTGTGTGTATATGGGAAAGAAGTGTGAAATTTAATCTTTATATAGAATGTAAATTATAACTTTCCCTGTTTTGCTTAATAATTGTGATATAACCTGGGTTTTAAACAGCTCTTACTTTTGTTGTTAAAAATAAATGAGGGGCCTTCATTTGTTGGATTTTGGCAAAGGATTTGAAATAATGAAAACTTTTTATTGGATATCTGTTCGACATCAGAGTGTGTAGTAAATCAACTAATTTCAATTGATGAATCGGGTCACCTATAAGTTTAATTGCTTTAGTGTGTATCAGGTTGGCTGTAGCCACGTGTTATACCTCATTATTTACGATTGATTTGAATGCTCAAAATTTAGATGTTCTAGTCGGTTGCGGAAAAACTTGCCATATTATATAATCATGTTACCCTTTTTCTACATATTTGTAGTTAATCAGGAGTCCATTTCTAAATGTCAATTTTTTAACTAATACAGTATCATTTATATCATCTGCCAGTTTCGTCAGTTATGTCATCCATATTTACTATGATGATACCCTTGGATCCTAATATAAGATGTCTCCATAGTTGGTGATTTATGTTGTTATTACTTTATGCAGGTGAAGTCAATTTGCCTTCGCTTGGAGACAGGGAAGACATGTCACTTCATTATAAAAAGGTTGATTCGCTGGACATGCTTGAGCACGACGAAGATGAATACCCAAGGGAAAATGGACAGAGACAGAGCAACAAGATTGAAGTGGAAACTAAATCTGAGAAAAGTGCAAAGAGAGATCCCGAGTTAGTAGATGATCATCCTGGAAAATATAGGTACACTTCTGTAATACTTTTAATTATGTTTCTATGCTTTGAGTTCTCTTTCAAATTTTGTAAATTATTTTACATTAATGGGCAGGAGTAAAAGCATCAGTCCTACAAGGATATTGAGCAGAAAAAGTTTCAGTCCAAAAACAAGCTTGAGAAAGAACCCCAGCATGAGCCCTAGGAGAAGCATGACCCCTAATAGGAGCATGAGCATGAGCCGAAGTCGAAGTGTTAGTGGAAGCCCTCCGCGTGTCACTCGTAGAAGCAGTAGTTCTAGCAGAAGTCCTGTTAGAAGTAAAAGTAGTTCATCTAGAAGTGTAAGCAGAAGCCCAGCAAGTCCCAAAAAGGGAAGAAGCATCAGTCCAATTCCAGTAGGCACCAGACCTCGGCGAAGCAGTTCCAGGAGTCCCACATCATCTCCACTTAAGAGAAGCCGAAGCCGTAGTCGTAGCCCACAAAGAACCTCATCTAGGAGATCTTCTAGAAAACTAGAAAGCATAAGCCCGATCAAATCTCGAAAAAGTACTAGTAGAAGCCCTGTTAGATCATCTCGAAGAAGCATCAGCCGGAGCTCAGGTAGGGCCCCTTCTAGGAGAAGTGCAAGTCGAAGTCCAATTAGAGAGAATACAAGAAATAGTCGTCGCAGTTATTCCAGGAGTCCCTTTGGTTATGGTCGTAGGGCAAGGTCACCGTATATGGATCGTGCGAGGAGCATAACTAGAAGTCCCTCGCCAGATGGTTTATCTAAGCAGCGGATCAAACGGGGAAGAGGTTTCAGTCAACAATACTCTAATGCTCGCAGATACCATTCTCCAGATCGTTCGCCTGTAAGGTCAAATCTTTATGGCAGAAGTGAGCGAGACAGGTAAGAAGCTATATATGGTTGTTACAGGTCCACAGGATGCCTCATTCAATGAAATTTTCTTGACTAAATTTTTTTATTTATGTTGCACATCGTAGATATCCAAGTCACAGGAGATCCCCCAGGCGTCACAGAACTCCACCAAGAGAAAGAAGTCCTATGAGGTTTGCTTACTTTTTTGCATCTCTCTATAGCTGTAACTGTGTTTATCACCTATTAAATACTAAATAGCTACTTAAGTAATACTGAAGTGTAAAGTCTTTGAATTTACTGCATCTGCAATATTAAAATACTCTTAATGATATTTTTGCCTCTGAAGTATGGACGCTTGAAAACAAAGACCCTTAAACTGTCAAAGGGTACCTTTTCCCTTGGATTTCAGAATTGTATACTTTTAGTCTTTTACCCCTACTCAAAATGCGTATTTGAAATGTACACTTTCTGCCCCTACTTTAGGCTGAACACATACATTTGTGATACCTGAGGGATTAAGCTTTGATAGTTTAAGAGTTTGTGTCCAACAGTCCATTTTTTAAGGGCGAAAATGTCATTAAGCCAATTAAATGTTATTTATGGTTTATATGTTTCCTTTTTTTTACACATTTTGGTATAATGTCATGATAGTTTGTGTGCGCACTTGTATATTTTAATGTCTGTTTGGTAAAATAGAAATTTGGTTGAAGAGAGGGAGGGAGTTAACAGAAGAACAAAGAGGATAAAGATCATCCTAACATCTTTCCGTCCAGAGCATGTTAATTATTCATTTTTATAAAATTTTCTACGTAAGCTCTTTAATATTTGATTAACTGTTAGGTCTGAATATTTAAGTTTTTTTGACAACCAAATATTTTTAAGTCCTTTATGCTATGGTTATGATTGTGATCTATGTGCTCCATTACACTTGCCCCAGATACAGAAGTCGAAGAAGCAGGACTCGAAGTCGGAGTCGTTCAAGAAGCCCAATCCGCTACCGCAACCGACGTCGTAGTTACAGCCGATCTCCCATCGAGACAACAAGGTACCGTGCATCACCTAAAAGGCGGATTACACGTCGAAGTAGGTCCTTATCTCACTCTTCCCCATCAGAATCACCTAAACGGGCTAGCAAAGCGAAATCTATATCATCTTCTGAAAGTCCTCCTGCAAAGAACGGTCTGGTCTCTTATGGAGATGGCTCTCCCGATTCTGGCGAAAGGTAACTGAGTGTAGAACAATGTGAGTTGAATGGTGAACATGTGGGCTGTTCTCTCAGTTTAATATTATGAATGTTATGTTAGAGTCAGTGATACCAAGTCTTTCAGATTTAAATCATTTACGGCAGATCGCCATTGTAGTTGAAAGTGTTTTTATGCTTTTGGTGCATTCCCAGGATTTGGATAATTTTCTTGATGGATCTTTAATATTATAATATTGATAGACTTTAAAGACTTCAAGTGGCTCGTATAATTTTTTTGCGTATCAAGTATTGTCTATTGTGTTTTGGTAGTTAGCAACATAAATTTCTAGACAACGTTAGATGTCCCTGACATATTTAGTTTACGTGTTGAAATTAATGTCGAGTATAAATTATAATTCTTCATGCACAAAGTCAAATTTTTAATAGTGTGCAAGTTCTAGTGTTCTACCAATGGCTCTCTGGTTCCATTGGTATACCTTGCCTTGTATTTAGGTTAAGGAGGATTTGACTTGCAAAACATAAATTATTGAAAGCGGGATTTAGTGGGAGTTGTCTTGTGACTCCTTTGATACTTGACGCTTCTCAGTTGAGAAGTTTTCAAATGTTACAGGTAAGAACATAATAAAACTCCTCCTTTGATACTCGACGCTCCTCAGTTAGAACTCCTAAATGGTACAGGCAAGTACATATTGAAGGTACTTTCTGAACCGAGTTGCCAACTTTAAGCCCCTTCAATCAATGTGCTTGTAAATTTTCGGGCTAGCTCCTCAAGTTCCTACTGAAGTGGATGATCAAATAGGCCTCTCTAGCAAAGAGGATCAGTAAATGGGACAGCGGTGTGAGGTCTATGAAGTGTGTTGTTTCTCGATTGTCTATGGGAGTCCGTTGTATCTGAAACAAGGAAGAAGGTTTGTAATAAATTGTCAGAACTCACAAGAAGATTTTGAATTCAGCCATCGTGTTGTGTCTACCTAATGACAGACAGCAACGTTTAAACTTTGCCGGCTACTGTCCTCTGATAACATCGTAGACAATAGTTTAAAGAGTAAAATATTGCTTTATGGGAGAATTATCCAACGCAATTAACATTGGAATCATCTATACTGTCTTCTCTACTTGTATTTAAGAAAGTATTGATAATTACATGATGCCTTGTATAAAACATAATTAAACCAATTCTATCTCAACACTCTTATCTATTTGGGTACCAAGTAGTAGTTTTGCAATGACAACCACCAAGTTACGTGACTCCATTTTTGAGTGTTTGACAGAAGCTAAATCCAACTCTGATGAAGTTAAACAAAGAGCTCTAAAGACCCTGGTTTCGATAACCAAAGTTAGTCCACAAAACAGAAATTTACTTGCACAAACAGATGATGCCCTTTCAACCCTTCTTACTTTACTCGAATCCTCCTCACCGCTTCTCCAAACTCTAACACTCTCTATCCTCTTTAATCTCTCATTAAACCCGAATCTCAAACAGTCGTTCACTGATACCCAAACCATTTACTGCCTCAACTCTTTCATTACGTCTCCAGTGTCCCCTGAGTCTAGCAAAATAGCTGCTTCTCTTGTATGTAGCTTGGCAATGTTAGACAAAAACAAAGCCAAGTTTGGAGTAGCTAATACTATTCAGTGTTTAGTTAAGGCAGTATCCGGATCTCGAAGCCTTGCTACTCATCACCTACTCAGTTCTCTTGCTGAGCTAGTGCAGTTCCATGGGAATTGCAGCGTTGCTGTCCGGGCTGGGGCTGTTCCAGTTTTGATCAATTTGGTGAAGAGTGCTGAAAATGAGGATTTAACCGGAACGTCTCTTGCTATCTTATCTCTGCTGGCTAGGTTTAATGAAGGATTGAGTGCATTGAGGAAAACAGATGAGATTGTGAACATAATGCTTGAGGTGTTAAAAGGGAGGTGCATGTTGAGTAAGGAAGGCGCAGCGGAAGTTCTTATCCGATTGTTTGAAGAAAGTGAAGGGTGTGTGAGAGATGCTTTGCGACTTGAATTCTCATCGGTGTTGGCTGATCTTTCGGTGAGAGGATCAGCAAGAGCTAGGGAAAGAGCTGGCTTGCTACTGAAAAAGATGATGGAAGCTGACTTGGATACCTACATGGAAGAAAGCCCAATGTACTATCAATGGTAGTTTCTTCATCTTTTAATAATTTTGCATTAGCCTTGTTGAGTAGAAATCTGATTGAAAGTTGAGTAACTTTCTCATTATGCTGCATTTCTTTTCAACTCAAATTTTGTAACCACAGGGCAGCTACAAGTTGTTCAAATCATCTAACAAGCTTAAACAAAGTTACACACCAAATAATTTTTATAAGCAACTTCAAAAAAACATCTTAATACCATCCGCGGGAATATTTAATGAAATGTTAATCAGTCTTCAGGAGACAAAATGCTTCTGTATGGTAGGAAAAGGATTTGACATAGAACAGACGGCAGAAGGATAACTATATAACCCAAACTGATGATGGACGACAAATCCTGGGTTACATACTATTAAAACTATTGGGAGTAACATCAACCCTGAAGATAGTCTTAGCTTCGTCCTCAAGTATAAAGGCACATCTATCTCCTTTTCGCAGTCTGCATGACCTGTAAAAGTGTTCCCAGCCGCTAGTCAAAGCTTTTATGCCAAGCTCGTTGTAGTAGAGGACTGGCCAAACTACTTCATTAGGACCTTGAAGGTTTACTACCTTCTTTTGAACGCTCTCCCAAAGTTTGACTGATTCCGGCAACTCCTGCTCAAGTTTAGACAAAGGGTATTTGAAAAAGGAAAACAAAAACTAGGACCATTCATACACCTGGGATATGCGTACATGACCAACACATAGCACTTAAAACCCAACTAGCATCGAACAGAAAGTAACAAGTAATTTTTTGCACCCAGCAAACCTATGCATCTCTGGCAACCAACACAAGAATTCAAATTAAATCAAGGGAATACAGGAGCAGTGGATTAAAGCATTAGCCTAAACAGAAATTCACGCCATCCAAGACATCGAGAATGATTCTATGGCACATATGAGATTATGTAAGCTAAGGGAAAGCAAAGCTCTTCTCCTAAACATGTCCACAGATTCTATATTGCTGTAGTCACCTTGTTTAACATCACAAACAATAAATAAACTTGTTATAACAAGCTATTCAATAGGACTACACCTTGTAACAATGAAGTACTACATAACAACTTACCAAAATCTCATGGCTTTGTACAGTGGCCGTAAAAGAGCAAACAGGTGCCTCCAGACTGTCGTCATTAAATAAATCCACAGGTTTAGTTTTCACAACTCTCCGGACTTCATTATATCTTTCAACCCCATCATATGTCTGAGCCGACCGGTGACTACTTTTTGGCAGTTTTTCTGCAAGATGGCAAACAAATATATATAAGCAAGTCTCGTACACTGGAACTCATAAAATCGTAGCTTGATGCTATACACCATATGCTAGTTGTAGGTAACGTCACAATCTCACATGCAGCAGAGCCGGCCCTGAGGCCAAGCTCTTTATGATAGCGAATGGGGGCAACGAAAGGAAAAAAAAGAAAAAAATTACTAATATATGGGCATAAAAAAAGTGTAGGGGCACATTTTTAATTAATAATCTAAAATACGACTTAGAAATTAAGATGTCGTTCGCACTTAATTAAACCGACATAAACACTATCAATATCTTATTTCTTATCATTCTTTTGATTTATTATCACAGGGCACAAATTTTTTTTTTTGCTCAACGTTACATCACTACACAAGTACTGAAGTACATATTCTTTTTACACAAAAACTTTAGCAAAAAAATTGTAGTTACTAGCACAAATGGCAAGATATATTGCATCAGAAAACATAGATTTCCACTGATACTACAATAGGCCAGCATCGTGAAAAAATACAAGTTTTGAATCTCAATATGATCAATGGATGTTATGCAGTAAAGCTGAGTTGAGCCAAACATCATCTTACTCAAGCTCCTTTTTATTAACTACAATGATAAGTATCTTAGACTGATAGATTTTGGCTGTTAGAGCTGATATTAGGTAAGCTTCCAAGAAGATTTAGTGTGATTAGTTTAGGGCTTATTAGGTGAAGTTGGACATTATATGATTCTCTACTCTTCCTTTTTGGTGTGTATTTTTCTTAAAGGATTTGAAAAAGAAACTTCTTGTAGGCATGGTATTGATTATATATAGCAGTAATACTAATTATTATATTCGATTACGGGATCCTTTGTGGATTTTACGATCTTTCCTAACCTGCAGGCTTTGTTTCCTTCAACCCTATAACGCGTGGCATGTACAAGAGCATGCATATATCACTATGATTGACATTATTTAATTTGGTGGAGAAAAATAAACAACGAGAAATGACTAACCTGAATGTTTTTTGCGTCCTGCAGCCTTCTCAATAATTCTCTTCGATGACATGGTTGGACTTTTGATCCTACATTCTGTAGGTACCTGATCCTGATTTTCTGTGGATGGGACATATGGATGGCCACCATGATGATCATTGTCAACCGCTCCTGCAGGTGATTCCGTACTCACTACCTTTGCAGACACTGTATTTTCATTTAACTTATCTACAACTGCACCAGATTGTGCCGAGGTACTAGAAGGATAAGGTCTGCTACCACTACCACCATCATGATAAACTCTAAATTGCAATTTAGAGTTTAAAAGATTTAACAAAGGACCTTGATTTTCTATAGGTGGGGCATATGGATAGTCACCATGATGATCTTTGTCAACTTCTGCCATGTTCGCTCTATATGAAGTGATAATGTTACACAAAGTAGGAGCAGCCGCTTCTGCAGGCGGTTCCCTCCTCACTAGCTTTGAAGACACTGTATTTTCATTTAAATAACCTGAAAGTGCATAAAATTATGCCAAGGTATCAGAAGGAATAGGTCTGCTACCACCAACTCCATCAGGATAATTCTAAATTCCAATTCAGAAGTTTTCAAGATTCAAAAAAGGACTCCAAGCAAAGTGGACATTATATTTATTTAATTCTCTACTCCTTTAAGGTTCGTCTTTTTCTTGAAAGATTTGAAAAAGAAAATGATTGTATGCATAGTAATAATTATAGCAATCATCGAGATAATGAGAATGACTGACCTGAATGTTTTTTGAGTCCTGCAGCCTCCTCAATAAATCTCTTTGATGACGTAATTGGACTTTTGATCCTACATCCTGAAGGTACCTGAATCTGATTTTCTATGGTTGGGATATAGGGATGGTCACCATGATGATCACTGTCAACTTCTACCATGTTTGCTCTCTTTGAAGTAATATTGTTAAACAACGTAGGAGCAGCCACTTCTGCAGGTGGTTCCTCATTCACTACCTTTGCAGACACTGTTTTTTCATTTAAATTACGTGCAACTGCATCAGATTGTGCTGAGGTACTAGAAGGATGAAGTCTGCTACCACTACCTCCATCAGGATAAACTCTAAATTGCAATTCAGAGTTCAAAAGATTCAACAAAAGACCCTGATTTTCTTTGGGTGGGACATATGGATGTTCACCATGATGATAATTGTCAACTTCTGCCAGGTTCGCTCTTTTTGAAGTGATATTCTTAGACAATGTAGAAGAAATGACTTCTGCAGGAGGTTCACTCATTACATTTGCAGATACTGTATTTTCGTTTAAAATACCGGCAACAACATCAAATTCTGCTGAGGTATTAGAAGAACGATGTCTGCTATCACTACCTCCATTAGGATCAACACTAAATTTCAATTCAGAGTTTGCAAGATTCAACAAAAGACTCCTGTCTTCTTCATAGCTGCATCCATTATCTCTGTTAATCATGTAAATTTGCTCCGTATCAAAATTAGCCGATGCAACATGCTGGCATGCTGCACCTTGCTTTTTAGCTGAGTGATCAGAAAGATTTGGACACTCACCAACTTTGTTACAGTTTCCTTCAATTTCACTTCTCTTTCTTTTCTTCCGAATTGCTGCTACTGGGAACTTGAGCTTCTCAAAGCCAGTGGTATCAAAAATTTCAACAACAAAATAAGAACTCCTAAGATAGTGGAATGTCAGAACATATCCCACTCTCAGGCCGTGATCTTCATAAAACTTAGTCCATCCTTCTCTAAAAGCCAAGAGACCATCCTTAGTACCTAATTTAACTTCCCACTGCTGACCATTAGTGTCCTGAAGAATATATTTTTCTCCAGCAACCAAAACTGGAATAGCTTTGGAGATCTTTTGAGGCAAACACTGCAAATATTATATTTGCAACAAACTATTATCAATTTATCATGAAAAACAAGGACATAAGAAGAACAACGAAGAAAAACTGAAAACAAGTAGTGACAATACCAGATATTTTGAAACATCGTAACGTCCAAAAATGATTTTGATAAAAGTAGTAACAAGAGGCAGCGGGTCAGTTTTGTTTGCATGAATCAATGAACACTTGAGTTTGCACTCGTCACAAGCTTCTATATCACCCATATCCTCTGTCTTTGCAATACCCCTTTTACATTACACATGAATGAATAAATAAAAAAATATGAAATGAGAAAATCATAAAAAACTAGATCTAATCAAAACTAAGAAGAATAGACGTGTGTTTAGGAAATGCATGCATGTGAGTTGAGTAACAGAAATGAAGTGAAAACGAAAAGTACCTTGATTGAGCTACAAGAAGAATGCACCCCCCCTTGATGTAGTATGTGTAAGTGTAAGTGTATATATGTATATATCAGTGCTGTCCTTCCGCTACCTTTTGCAAAAAACGTAACGTATGGACTCCATAATAGTGCACAAATCCCCCATTTTCCATAGGGGATACTATAGTTTACCATATATTGGGCACCCAATTAATTTCCATAAAAATTCTCAAAACATTAACACTTTTATTCAAAAATCTCTTATCAAGCACACCAACAACAAGCTAAAATCATCCCTTTTCACGTTATTTGGTAAATAAAATTTTAAATAAATTTTGGATACCAGACGTTTCTTCTTTTATTAATGTAATCTCACTTTAAGGTGTGCCAGAGGTTTTTTTCAGTAACCGTTAATCTCACTTTAAATTGGGCCTGATGTTGTTTTCAGTAACGTTACTGTGAGGTTAGTTAGGTCTTTTTCAATATAAAATTTTAGTAATAAGTCTGTAAATATAAACCCTCTTAATTTCTTTTAATTTCAGACTACCCTTCTAAATTTATTGTACAATTTTATATTTATAATTGATAAAATTTTTATGATATCATATATTTTATTAAAAAAATCAACAAATTTTCACAATTAATTCAATTGCTAAATTTTCAAGTTTATTTGCATCAGAATCCTCACTAACCGAACACTATTAACATAACATTACTCCACTATACAGTATAATATATCTTATGTAATATTCAAGACAACATGGGGAGGCGACGTTGAATAACGTTATCTTATTTAGTTGTATTGAGTCAGATTCATGAGAAATAGTTCAATTATTTTTTCAATAAATCCATAATATTTCTAATAATAAAATTTAGCAATGTTGTGAAGTGACGTAGGTAATATTTTACTATATTATTATATTAAGTGATGAAAAGTAAATACTTGTCAATCTTGAACAATAAATTTTTTATTAATTTTATATCTTATTTCATTTACTGTGTAATTATTTACATCACATTAGACTTTAATATTTACTCCCTCCGTCCCAATTTATCTGTTCCGTTTGATTTTTTATGGTCAGGTTGATCCAATTTGGACCAAATATTTCGTATGGTATATAATCGAAAAAAATTATAAAAATTATATCATTAAAAAGTACATGTAATCTACTTTTATATGCATATTTCAGTTTTTGAAAATAATGAAAGGTTGATGTTTAATTTACAGTCAAAGTTGAGTCAATTTGACCACCAACAGTCAAATATGACAGATAAATTAGGACGAACAGAGTATTAAACATTATAATAGTTACGCTTTAATATATAAAATTATGGTACCGTTTTAAAAATTTATAATTGATAAAAATATGATCATAAAATATTATTTATTACAAAAAAATTGATAGTTGAATTATATAAATTATTTAAATTGCCCCATTTTGCAAATTTGATAGTTCTGTAACTTCTGTTACCCTCAACTTGAACATCAACATGCTATTATGTATTATTAGACATATTAGGCATTGTCAAATTTTTGCAAAATGATCATTGACGATCAAACTCTGCATAATAAAACTGTCATAGTAAAGAGAGTATATCAAGTAGTTATGACTCATTCAAATGAAACATTTTTGCAGACTACATATGTCTATTAAGTAAGATAAATGAGATATTGTACATTTTATACTAATTTTGATTATTAGTGGGTTATCTTCTTATAATCCATAAGAACACATGTAACTATTAATAATCTTGGTACATATTTTATTTAAGGCTCAAAATTTTTTGGAGAGGAAAATCCTTTTATTTATATTCAAGTTTTTTATCAAGCAATAGTTTATGTATTTTTCTTTACATATCTATATGGTTTTTAATTATTCGTTAATATAATAAAAAGGATGCTCATTTCAGAATATGGTGTAACGATTTATTTTATTTATATAAGAATACGGTGCATCTATATATTGTTTATTGTCCAATAATATAATTAAAAAAGTGATTATTTATTTTTTACATTTTTAAAATGACGGATAATAAGTGTACGCGCTGATAAAATTCCCTAGTTAAATAAATGAATAATATAATTCAAGATATTTGAAATAACACAAATAATAAGTTAAGAATTTCCAACGGTAGATTTTCTTCGTTACTGGAAAATAGCACTAGATATTTTTGAATATAGCTATATGTAGGCTATAGTTAAAAAATTGAGAACCACGCAACAGGTCTTTCCGATCTTTCGGTTCTTTTTGCACTCAAATTTAAGTCTCTCTCCAGGCGAGTCCACTGCCTCCGCTAGAAGAAGCCGAAGCAATTTGAACTTTTTGTGTGTATTTCGTCACATCTTACATGATCATTCACTCCCTTAATTGCACCTGTTACGCCCAGATCCTTTCGGTCCCTTGAACAGGTTTCGATTGGGTTGAAGTTGGCTTCGGCCGTGCCTGAAAATGAAGAGAATGCGAGGATTTGGACCCCCGATTCATCTCTGGTGTGAGAATCAGAATCTGATTGTAAGAATAGGGTAATAATACAAGAAAAGCAGAGTGTTTACGAGAGAATGTGTCCATTTTGTCTTACTCTTCTTAGGGTTTTTATACCCGATTCTGCTTTAAATGTCAGCCGTTACTAATCATTAAGAAGGGAGTGAAATGGGGGTGTTATGTCCCTTGCTCTGTCCAACGGTATGTAAGTATTGGGCCTCGGCCTGGACTTTCGTGGGCCTCTGTTTATCGGGCCTGGAGGTCCATCGGCCCAGTACCTTAACCGCTTATTGGGCCTTCGTTCAGTGGGCCTGATTGGGCCTATAACCAACATGTCCTTGTCCTTCGGCTGGGCCTTCGGGTCGGCCGACGGACACCAGTCTCGGCCCATATTGGGGCGAAGAAACCCTAGGGCGATCGCTTCAGTTCCGCCTCGATCTTCGGTCGTACATGTGGCAAGCTTGTGGGGACTTGCGGTGCATTAATGTAACAGCTGTTGGCACATCGTTCCATGACTCAATCTCAGCCGTTGAATGTCAACCGTTTTGATCTGGGACGTCCATTTCAAAAACCCCCAATCGTCGCTTTTCTGAATTTATTTTAGGCGCCTATATAAGCCCATTTGTGCATTTCATTTTCTTTTTATCACTTTAGCTTCTCCATACACAGTGACAAATTGCGGTGAATCTTCCAATCACGGGCAACAACAACTCCGTCTTCCCAAATCATCCCATTTCAATCCAAGAACATCTCCAAATAAGTAAGTCCCTTTTCTTGTTTTCCAGTTTTGAATTTGCATGCCAGTTTTTCTGTGTTTTAGGATGTTTGCATGTGGACTTTGTGGTTTTGTTCTGGGTTCATGGGGTTTTTCTGGGTTTTGTATATGTGCTATTGTATTTGTTTGGGGTTTTTGGGTAGGTAATAGAAGTTTCTCCGGGTTTTTCCACTTTGAGGGGGCCCCACTGGTTTAAAGATGGCATGCGAGCCGTTTTCCGACCAAGAACTTTCTTCGGGATTTCTTGGTTTTAGAACGTCTTTCGGGAGCCGACCCAGGGCGTAAACATGTGGTCTGGAGAGATGTTTGCGAAAGGTTCTGTAGGCAAGAACATCCTTCGGGAGGGCTTGCCTCCGGAGCAGCCTTCGGAAACCGCCTCCGGGGTTCTGGTTCGTAGCTGGGACGTGTACTTGGATTTTTATTTTTTCTTTTATGTCTGCTAATCCGAGTACATGGACTAATGTCTCTCTGTTCCTGATACAGGGACATGGACCGAGCAAACCGTCCCCCAGATTCTTGGGACCCCTTGTCGAACAGCTTGGTGGGAACGTCTTCCATTCGCCCCGAGCGGACGGGACGGGCCCTATATGGTTCGGCTGCTGACTATCCCGCAGCCAATAATAGATCCGAACTGACAAAATGATGTGTAGTTCAGATGTATGATGATTACTCTGTCCCTCAAGGGCTTTGTTGGCTGTACGCGCCGAGGGAGGGTGAAAGGATCTACGACACTCCCGGGGTGCCGGATGGATACGGAGGCTTTCGCCATAGGGGTTTCGGAGGCGGCCTTCAAGTGTGGCTTGAGGGTGCCATCGTTGAAGCTGATCAAGCACCTTTTCTTCCAGATGGGCATCGCCCTCGGACAGATGGACCCGAACGGGTTCATCCATATTAACTGTTTTCGGAACATGTGTCTTCACGCTGGGATCACACCCAGCACTCGCCTATTCTGGTACCATTATGATTTTCGGAAGAATCCGAAGAGTTCTGGTTTTTACACCATCGCCCGTCGAGCAGGGCGACCTGATTGGACGACGACCAATTCGAATAATAAATCCACTCACACTCATTGGTGTTATGTGAGTGGTCCAAGGTTGGCGGCCATGTCGGTTTGGCGAGATGTGAATCCCGTGCTGCTTCTCATGCCGAGCTTGACCTTGGAGAAGAAGAAAAATTACACGGCATTGATGGACGTCAATGTGAAGAAGCTGGGTCCCGGAGAGTTTCAGGACAAGGATTGACTCTTCAGCTTGTGGGGTGGGGGTAACAGAACTTCTTCATTTGTTTTTTCTTTAGTTTTGTCCCAGCACTTGTATATTTGCTTTTCCTATTTATGCATTCGATTATATATGCTTGGACTGACTTGTTTCCCCTTCATATTTCAGTGTCTTCAAGGGAGGCTTTGATCGAGAGGAAAAAGGCCAGGGCGGCCGAGAAAAGGGCGACCGAGGAGGCGGCGAAGAAGGCCTCCGAGCGGAGGGTTACTCCAGACCCTTCCGAGGGCACATGCGAGAGGGCTCAGACCGAGAGAGCTCCGTCGCCCCGCGAATCTCATGCGGCTTCTGAGGCTGAGGAGGGGGACGATCTGGAGTACATAGGAGAGGGGAACCCTTCCAAGAGGACCCGGAGCAAGGAGGGGATTGTGCGCTCTTATCTCCCGGGGTGGGGCGTGCTCACGTCCGACCATACTGTGTATCCAGCCCAACAATCCACGAATGAGGTGGCTTCGGACCTATGCCATGGCCTTCAGCTCCCGGTCGATCTTCCGACCTTTGCTTCGGCCTCTGCTACCGAGGCCTGCACGGAGCTTCTGTCCTTCCTATCCTTGGTACGTTTTTTAATCTTTTCTGATTTTTCTTCCATCTTTTTCCTTTCGGCACCTTTTAGTAATATTTTTGTCGTCCTTTTGCAGGCTGCTCCTTGGGCCGCAGCCGTGGAGGATAAGGTTAAGGACATGGAGACTCGGATGGCCGAGGTGAAGGAGTTGGAGAGGAGGGTCGCGGCGGCCGAGGAGGAACTTGTAAGGGTGAAATCCCAGAACGAGGTCGAAGCCGCTGCGCTGAAGGAGGACAGATCTCGGCTGGAGACTGAACTGGAGAGGGCGAACCGGAGGATCTCCCACCGGAACGTCCAGCTGAAGAGGTCCCGAAAGGAGCTTCGAAAGAAGCAGAAGCAGCTGGACCGGACGGAGGAGCGCTGCTTCCAGTTCGGCGCTGATTATGTCCTGGAGAAGGCCCATGGCCTGAACTGGGATTATAAGCAGTTGCTGGACGACATCCTGGAGGATCCTATCGGTCGGCCAGCAGTCGAAGTCCCTCCTGTCTCCTCCGGCGAAGACGAATAGCTCTCGGATGAAGACCCTCAAGCTTAAACCTTCAGCACTGAGGTTCTTGACATGACGGAAGATGATCTTATTGCGAAGTTTGCCGTTGGTGTTTCCATGGTCGTACCCAACTCTTGCAGCGGCATTCTTCGTTCATCTTCTTGTATTTTTATTTTTTGTAATCGGTACTCTTGTAATTGGTATTTGTAATTGGTACTCTTGCCTTCAGGCTTTTGTAATATAACTAGCCTTCGAGGTTTTATATTTTAATGCATCTTTTATTTTTCATCAGCCTTGTCCAACTGCATTTAATTGTTGTATCTTTGGCTTCATCCGCCTTAACAATTAAAACGAATCGTCTCTTTGGTGTTATTGATGCCTTAACGAAAACGAATTGTATCTTTGGCTTCGTTCGCCTTAACAATCTTTAACAACGAATTGTATCTTTGGCTTCTTTCACCTTAATAATTTTAATATGAATAAAATGAGTCGTATCTTCGTCTTATTCATTCGCCTTAAAGATCTTAATGAATTGTGTCTTCGGCTTTCTGCCTCAACAATTTTAATAATTTTAATAAAATGAATCATATCTTTGGCTTATTCATTCGCCTTAACGATCTTAATGAATTGCTGCCTTACTACCCCCTACGGCCCCAAGGGTTAAAGGTCGAAGGCGAGTTCGGACTGTTAATCCTTTTACTGAATTCAGGCGAAGGAACAAGGGTGCTGATTTTTCAGCGATTGCCCCTAGATCAGTTGGTCATGGTTCGTTCGTCCAAGTGGAGGTCTTCTTCGGGATCGCCCCTAAACCTGGTTTTGGATTTAATTTTACCTGATTGAGGCCGAAGGACCATGTTCTTCTTTTGATCGCCCCGGGACAGGGGTTCCTTAGGCCTTACTAATAACTAACGGTTAAGTTAAGACGAATGATAGGGCATTATTCCAGGATTGCCCCTTAATTCGTGTTTACCAATTTCAAATTGTCACAATAGTGTAGTGAAGGATGTTCGAGTTTGGGTGATTGCCCCTTATGTCGTTCAATTAACAAATTAGACAAGGGCGGCGGCCGAAGGATTTATCTTTTCGGGATCGCCCTCAGATAATACTCGGGCGGCCGCAGCACGTATAAATAAAGAAATTTGACAGGAAATGCATCTTTATTTAGTCAAATTGTTTACATTCTTCACATATAATTCAAATACAAACTTTTAAGAAATTTCTTACTGATAAAATTTTCGAAGGCGACTGGCATGCCAAGTGTTTTTGATTGATTCGCCTGACAATGTTTCGAGCTTATAGGTTCCAGGACGAACGACTTCGATTACCTTGTAGGGCCCTTCCCAGTTAGGCTGGAGCTTTCCTTGTTTGGCCGGCATGGATGCGGCCAACTCCCTTAGGACTAGGTCTTCTACTCCGAAGGACCTTTTCTTCATATTGGAGTCATAGTGTTGTGCCGCTTGCAGTAAATACCTCATGTTCCTTTGATGTGCGGCTTCTCTTTCTTCCTCCAGTAAGTCTACGTTCGCCTTCAACCCGAAGCTATTAGTTTCCACATTGTAGGTCTCGGTTCGGTATGATTCCAAGCCTACTTCAACAGGAACTAGGGCCTCGGTGTCATAGGCCATTCTAAAAGGAGTTTCTCCCGTTGATGTCCGGGGGTGGTTCGGTAGGCCCATAAGATCCAAGGGAGTTCTTCCGCCCATCTTCCTTTTGCCTCGCCCAACCTCTTTTTAATTCCCCGGAATATCACTTTGTTCGCCGCCTCGATTGCCCCATTTCCTAGCGGGTGGGCGACTGAGCTAAATTTCTGTTCAATTTCGAAATGGTGCAGAAACTTGTGGAATTTGTTTCTAACAAACTGAGTTCCATTATCTGAGATGCAGGTTTTCGGAATGCCAAACCGGAGAATGACCTGTTCCAGGAAGAACTTTTTTAGCGGCTTCTTCGGTTATGGTTGACAGAGGACGGACTTCGACCCATTTTGTCATGTAGTCGATGGCGATTATGCAGTACTTCGCTTGCTTCGTGCTAGTGGGCAGTATGCCAACTATATCCACGGCCCATACGGCGAATGGAATAGGGCTTAGTACAGAGGTCATTTTTCTGGGGGCTGTTTCGGGACAGTGACGAACATCTGGCATTGCACACATCCTTTTGCATAGTCGATGGCGTCTGCCCTCAGAGTGGGCCAGAAGAATCCCTGCCGGAGAATTTTAAAGGCGAGCGACCGACCAGCCAGGTGCTCGCCGCAAATTCCTTCGTGCACTGCCTCCAAAGCCTGTTGCTGTTCTTCGTTGTTCAAACAGCGCAGAAGGGGTTGACTGACTGATCGGCGATACATCCGCCCATTGATTATAGTGTAGTTCAATGCCTTTTTCCAAAAAGTTCTTGAGGGGGGTCATCCAGTCGCTCCCCTGGTGAATTTCTAGACATTCTTTCTTTTCGATCGAAGGCGTCTTGGCTTCGGTGAGGTAAATAGAACCAGTTAAGTTCTGTGTCTCGGCCGAAGCTAGCCTGGAAAGGGCATCTGCCCCAGAATTGTTCTCTCTGCCAATTTGACTTAGTTCAAAGGTTTCAAATGATAAAGAAACATCACGTATCTTGGCAGCATAGGCTTTCGTTCGGGGATCCCTTTGCTCATACTCCCCCGTGAAGTGTTTCACGACCAACATGGAGTCGCTGAAGTCCCTTAGGTGTTTCGCCTCAAGGCTTCGGGCCAGTTTCATGCCTGCGAGGAGGGCCTCATATTCGGCCTCGTTATTTGTCAAAGGGAAGTCGAACCTTATGGCTTGGCATATCTCAAATCCTTCGGGGCTGGAGAGGATCAAGCCGGCCCCACACTTTTTTCCGGCTACCGACCCATCTACAAAAAGCTTCCAATTTCCTGGGATCCGGATTAGTTGTTTATCAGGTGAAAGATCCTTCGGGCCCGAGAATGTGCACTCAACCATGAAGTCGGCCAAAACCTGGGCTTTAATTGCTGTTCGTGGAACGTACTCGAGATCGAATTCCCCGAGTTCGATGGACCATGCTACAACTCTTCAAGAGGCTTCGGGCCTAGTTAAAATCTTCTTCCGAGGCTGGCTGGTGACAACTTGGACCGTCCGGCCTTGGGAATAATGTCACAATTTTCGGGAGGCCATAACCAACCCATATGCGAATTTCTCGGTGTTGGGGTACCTTGTCTCCGCATCCTTGAGGACATGAGACACGTAGAACACGGGATGTTGATTACCTTCATAATTTTTCACAAGGACGGCCCCCAGACTTCTTCACGACCACCACATTGGCTAGCCAGTCAGGATACTTGATCTCCTCGATAAATTTGGCTTCTAACAATTTTTCCACTTCGGCTTCTATTACCTTCTGTCGTTCGACTGCAAATATCCTCTTCTTATGCTTTACCGGCTTGGCCTCAGGCTGCACATTCAAGCAGTGCGTTACCGTCTTGGGATCCAATCCGGGCATATCTTCGGGCCCCCAGGCGAACACATCATGGTATTGCCGGATGACAGCTATTACCTTTGCCTTCAGATCCGCCCCCATGTTTTTTCCAATTCGGACCATCTTTCCCGAATGGCCCACATACAATTCCACTTCTTCGGTCTCTGCTGCGGGTTCGGCAATTGGGCTCGAGAGATCGGCCCCAAATTTTTTCAGCTCGATGTTCAATATTTCCCGGCTTCCGCTGGGTTCGGATTCTGCCCGCTTCCTCTTCCCGGTTCCATCCGGTCCTTCGTATTCCTGATCCTTCTCAAGGTCTTCGAGCATTATGATTCGTGCGGTTTTCTGATCGCCCCTCATTTCTCCTACCCCTTTTTCAGTGGGGAACTTGAGTTTGAGGTGGGGTATAGATTCCACCGCTTCAAAGGTTGATAAGAAGGGCCTGCCAAATATTGCATTGTACGGGCTTTCAATTCGAACCACATAGAACTTCACCAGCTTTTCGACGGTATACGGCAACTTGCCCAGGAGGACTGGAAGAGTAATTGTTCCTTCGAATTGAATAGGATGTCCTCCGATGGCGTAAAGGGGAGCCTCGTTACAGGGCTCTAGTTGCTCTCCTGCCAAGTTCATCTTGCAGTAGGTTTTGTGGAACAGTATATTGGCCGAGCTGCCTGTATCCACCATTACTTTCCATATTTTGTTCTGCCCAATGATGGGATTGAAGATTAGAGGGTCCTCGTGCGGGCGAATGACATCCTCGTAATCTTCAGTGCTGAAGGTCATGGGCATGTGGGGCTTTGCCTGTCCGAACTGGTACAGATTGTACACCTGTCGGGCATACTTCTTCTTTGCTGTCTTGCTATCCTTATCCAGAATGCTTCCCCTAGATATAGTTTTTACTTCGCCCCTTATCCTGTCCCTTCGCTCTGGCTCATCGGCCTCTACTTCCTCCTCTTGGTTCTCCTTCGGCCCCAATCTATCTCTCAGATCTCGGACGAACTGATTAAACTCGCCGTCTTTGATCATTCGCTCAATGAGCTTCTTGAGGTGATAACATTCATCGGTGTTATGCCTCTTGTCCATGTGATAGTCGCAGTACTTATCGGGGTTTTTCTTGTGGTTCGGGACCTTCATCTTGGCGGGGCAAACAAACCCTGGCTTGCTCTTTATCTCATGGAGAATCTTGGAGATCGGCGCATTCAAGGGAGTGAACACCGCTGAATCTCTATCTCGACGTCGTTCGGCCCCACGATCTGTTTCTTTCCTTCCTTTCTGCTATCCCTCTGGCCAGATCCTGATCTTGAGCCCTTATATCTGTCGGCTCGCTTTGATCGGTTGTCCCTTCTTGAGTCTTTATACCCCCCAATACTTTCCATTTTTCGGCGAATATTCTCGCCTCTTACATATATATCATTCAGGAATTTTGGGGGAAAATCATAAAGAGATGAGCGTAACTTTTTACCTTTATAGGGGTCTAGCCCCGCCGTTAGGAAGCCCATTGCTTTGATTTTGTCCTGGTTAGTGACAATCCCCGCTTCTTCCTTGAACCGAGCGAGATAATCTCCCAGCTCTTCATTCGCCCTTTGTCGACAGTGGACTAAGGCTTCGATATCCTTCGCCTTTCGGCATAGGAGTGAGTAGTACTTTAAGAACTTCCTCTTCAACTGCTCGTAAGACCCGATGGACCGAGGTTTCAGGGATTTGTACCACATCGAAGCAGACCCTTTGAGATAAGTCTTGAACATTTTGCACAACATGATATCATTGTGGCCCATCCCAACCATCAGGAGTTGAACTCGCTCATCTTGGGGAATTGTCTCTCTTCGCCCGGAGGGGGTCGGTACAACTCAATCTCTTGTGTTACAACAGTTTCTCGATCGGGCCTCCTATCACCGAACAGGGCCTTCTCTAAGCGATTGAGCCTGAGGCGGGACCCATCGGGCTCCTCATCTGAATCAGAAGAGTAAGGTTGCTTAGTCCTCTTCCTTCGGGAATGCGAATCAGAGTCAGACTCATCTTCTTCATCATACGCCCTACGTTCCCTTCTATCTTTATTCGTTCTACCGGTCTCGTCGGCCCGCATCGTTTCTCTCAGGGTTCGTTCTTGCATTTCAATTTCCTCCCTTTGCAGTTGCAGGGCCTTCAACCGGAGCGCATCAGCTTCTCTTTTCTTGGCTCGCGCTTCCGCTTCCTTGTCAACTTGATCAACTTTGGCCTTACCCTTCTCCGCGGCCTTTTCTGCCCGGATCTTTAGGAGTAAGGCCTGTTCTTCAGGGGTTAGCGTAATAACCCTGTTCTCGTCGATTAGGGTGGACGGTTGTCCTTTGTTGATGAAACCAGGCGGCGGTGAATGTTCATGAATTGTTTCTGTCATAGTCTCGTTCTCAACTTGTAACTCTCGTACTTCCCACAGACGGCGCTAAATGTTACGCCCAGATCCTTTCGGTCCCTTGAACAGACTTCGACTGGATTGAAGGTGGTTTCGGCCGTGCCTGAAAGTGAAGAGAATGCGAGGGTTTGGATCCCCGATTCACCTCTGGTGTGAGAATCAGAATCTGGTTGTAAGAATAGGGTAATAATAAAAGAAAAGCAGAGTGTTTACAAGAAAATGTGTCCATTTTGTCTTACTCTTCTCAGGGTTTTTATACCCGATTTTGCTTTAAGTGTCAGCCGTTACTAATCATTAAGGAGGGAGTGAAATGGGGGCGTTATGTCCCTTACTCTGTCCAACGGTCTGTAAGTATTGGGACTCAGCCTGGACTTTCGTGGGCCTCTATTTATCGGGCCGGGAGGTCCTTCGGCCCAGTACCTTAACCGCTTATTGGGACTTCGTTCAGTGGGCCTGGTTGGGCCTATAACCAACAGCACCTTCAGCCACCAACATAGAAGCCGAACCTTGATTTTCAGTGGTGGTTTCAGAAACTTTCCGGCACTCTCCAACTGCATTAGAGTTGTTATTGAATTCACTTCTCTTTCCGCTTCTTCCATTTGCAATAGGAAACTCGAGCTTCTGAATGCCAGTTTCGTCAATAATTTGAACAACAAAGTGAGACACCATATAGTGGAATGCAAGAGTATATCCCTCTTTCAAGCCATGATCTGCATAAAACTTATGCAAGAGTGAATAATATTACTTTCCACACCTGATTATCGGAGTCCTCAAGAAACTGAATTTTCCTAGCAATCAGGCCTGGATTAGTTTGAGAAACTTTCCGAGGCAGGCACTGCAAAAATTTGAAAGTTATAAAGTATTATTTGGATGATAAGAAATTCTACACCAGACACAAGTTTAAAAGTTATTTCAGCCCAATGCCATCATTACAAAAAAATTCCACACTTGAGACACCCTTGAAAGGAGTGGAGCAAGTAGCTTAATTCTGCAGGATGGTATCAGACAACAAGGTACTTTCAGATGAATTGTGACAGCTTCGACCTTTGATATGCATATCACCATGACAGCGTCTGTTTTATTATTTAGTAACACATTTAAAACATAAACTAAAAACCATAGTGATATACTTAGATCATAGGTTTCAGCTGGCCAATTAAGTAAATGCATCAAAGGTGAAAGACCGGCTGATATCCAAGAAGATAGATTTTTGGCAGTTGCGTAATTCATATTTAATTACCCAGATTAATAGTTTGGACTTGCTAAACTAGACGGAGTACCCTGTACTACTCCATAGCCTTCTATAAAATATGTGACTAATTAAGATGCACACAACCATGTTCATCCTACAAAATACAATACAACTGGCCTTCGGAAAATCAATCAAGAGAAACCTCCTCTCATTTTAAGGGGACTACAAGCTAGTAAAGATTCACAGCATCATAGCTTTAGTAAATGCATAATCAAGTGAACATTCTATACCTTACAAATTGTTCTTTCCTTCTGGATGTATTAACAAGTGAACACTATTTTATTACTGTTCTTTCTTCTTTATAATTCGCTAGTTAAGACCATCTGAACACAATTACAAAAACTATGGGATGACAAAATGCATTTAAATTTTGAACAGACAAATGTTTCTATTAAATTCAACATTTTCATTATCCAAGGAAACAAGGAGAAAAGAACAAATATGTGCAACAGAGAAGAGGGATAACAATGGAATTAACAAGTGAACCGAATATATAAACACTCAAGCTATCGAACAAATACCAGATCTTTGGAGAAATCACAATATCCGGAAAGGAATTTGTGAAAAGTGGTCACAGAAGGCGATGGGCCTTTTTCATCTCCATGGATAAATGAACACTTCAGTTTGCACTCCTCACATGTTTCTTTGTCACCCATGTCTCTGTTCTAGAAGAAACCAAATTAGTACTGTAATCTGCAATACCATTTTTCATACACAGAAATAAAAATACAAATACTAACAGTTTAACAAAAATAAAAATAAAAAGGGTTTCAAATAATCCCTAGCACAGTAGCTTGATGAAACACAGTTTTAACATTAGCTAAAAGAGTATCAACTACAAATATAGACACTAATTAAATATGATCAAGAGTATGCATAGCATTCACTATACTGCATGCATGCATGCTGTTAAATAGAGCTCATCCTCTAGGGATGGGTCTCTGGTTCGAGTTCTAACGTTGAGGTTACTTAAAGATGATGAATAAGTAACGGTACCTTGTTTGAGTTTAGATACAAGACCTCTACATTTCCTCTTTCTGTTTTTGTAAATCAGTTTTCCTTTCTACACTTTATAATGATGATCACAGCACCTCCATCTGTGTTTAAGCATTAAATATCACTCCGCTTTAATTTTCAATGTTGAAATTGAATAGGTAATTAATTGTTATTTAAATGCAACAAAATGAGCATCATGGCAATCAGTATTAATTTAAGTACAACTTGGGACAAAGGAAGACGCTTTAATCACAGCTTTTGGAACTATTGATGATGTTTAGTCTTCACGTTCTCCTTGGATTATGTAATGAAACTAACCTTACAAGCCTTTCACCAATTGTATTACTCCATTTTTCTTTAATACTCCCTCGTTCCTGGTCATATATTTTTTGATTTTTTAAGAGTTAAATTGATCATTTTTTTAAAAAACTACTGCTTAATAAATTTTAAATCTGAAAGTTATATTTTAAAATAAATTAAATTTACTTTCTTATGATATTTTTTTTTATTTTTCTTTCAATTATATGATACTAGCCTAAAATCCGTGACATGCATGATTGTTTTAAATAATTATTATTTTATTATTTTTATTTTAATATTTTATTAATTATATTTATTAAATATAACTGAATATATCTTTTATTATATTATAGCACCTATTTATAATAATTAGATTTTGAAACAAAAAAATTCATAAATAGGTTCTAAAAATTATATACCTGACCCAATTAAATATGTTATATTTATTTAAAATATTTTAATTTAGAATTATTTAGGTTTGATAAAGTTCAAATCTTGGACTAATTAAAAATAATAAATATTACAATTATATCAATTCGTAAATTTGATTTAAAATATTTAACGATTAAAATTTAAACGATCAAATTACAAGTGAGGTTACTCGAGTTTGAAGTTATTTTTTATTAGTGTTATAGCTTGAGAGATATTAGCGTGTTAATATTAATATTAATATAATATATATTCTCAGAAATTTCGGGTTTGGTGGGAGCTTTAAAAGGGGAAAGTGCTAGCAGTAACAATAATTTTTAGCCTCATCACCAACAAATTATGTTTTAATTTTAATTTTGTGTTATCCTGGTTTAATAGTATGATTTTTTTAATCGTTATTTTGTTTTAGCTTGATTATAAGCCTAGATAAATAGTATATTTTATTTTTATTTTATCTCAAGACCAATATAGCTGCCAATGAATTATTTTTTGATTTAAATTTTGTTTCAAACCAGTTTGATAATATATTTTTTTGAACCCGGATAAATAGTATATATTATTTTATTTTAGCCTGAGACCATTACACATTTAATTCTATTTATATATATATATATAATTATATTGTAAATATTAATCTATTAATGAGAGTATTTTATGTAGATTTATTTATAAATTCGGATTATGAACAAAATACCGGTGATCATGCCAAATTATTAATAAAACTTTCAATTATTCGTCTCTAGTCTAATTGATAATTATATTTAGTTTAGTTTATTTTTTTTAGGTCGGATTAATAGTATAATTTTGCTTAAATCCATGATTAGTAGTGTATAGATTATAATTTTCTTTAGATTTACTTAATTAAATTATGAATATTAGTTTATACTTACTATTTTATAATAAAAAGATATTAAAATTTTAGTTGATAATAAAAATGCATTTATATCATTGATAAATTGCGGGATGGTTCATTCGAGCAAGAAAGGCATGTGAGTTGTCGTGAGACCTGGCAATTCGTTCGTGTCGTATACTTTCGTGTCGTGTATTTTCGTGTTTCGTGTATTTGAAAGTCAAACACAAAACTGACATTTTAGGGTTCTTGTATTTTCGTGTTCGTGTACTTTCGTTTCGTGTCGTTTCGTGTGGTGTTTTTCGTGTAAAATCGAATATTAATATTAATTAAAAAAATAATAAATAATTAAAAATATAAGATTTTTAGGTAATTTTTTTGCGAAATATATTAAAAATATAAATTTAGATCACATTTATATACATATTATAAGATTAAGTAATTATTTTAAAAATGAATATGCGTATATCTAGTATAAATATACATATATATTATAAATATTAATATTTAATTATAATATTTATTTATGTCGTATACTTCGTGTCGTGTCGTTTACTCGAAGGAAAAATACAAAAACGACACTAAATCTCGGTCGTTTACTTTCGTGTTTGTGTATTTTTGTGTCATGTACTAAAATGATAAACACAAATACTAAATTTTCGTGTTAGTGTAAATCGTGTCGTGTAAAAAATTATATGGCCCAGTTGTTATGACTCGGGGTTAAGATTCTCTTTAAGTTGGTTTTCCGGATTTGTGAGTTCGGATTATTGATTAAAGTTTTACGTTATATTTATATAGTGATTTTGGTGAATGAAGAGCAACTCAAATCGCTTATAATGGATTCGTACTTAGAATTTAAGAATTAAATTAAAATTGGCACCTTAATAATTTTCTAAAAATTTAAAATTCACTTTTAGTTCCTTAAAGGAATGCATAACCATTATTTATTTTATTTTTATTAATTAAATGTTCATTTCTCTCCTTTTTCATCCTCCTTTCCTTACATCATTTTGTCTCTCTTTTTAAAAAAAATTGAATATAATTTAAATTTATTATTATAATAATATTAAAGATCTAGAATAGAAATTATTATCGAAGTTGTTCTACCTTAAAATATTTTAAACAACTAAAATCCTATTTATTTATATTATTTTTAAGAAATAAGAACTTTGCTGAAGTTTGCTCTGAGCACCTAATCCTATTATACTTACTATAATTGCCATGCGCAGCTCATTGTTCAATGTTATTGATACTCAAGAGCTATTAATATCCCACGGTTGAAATTCGATGAAATAATTTAATAAATAAATAATTTTATTAAAATAATATTTTTTTCGGTCCTAATATAATGAACACAATATATATTTACTCACGATAAAATAATAAACTCTTTAAAATAATATTTTTTTTTGGTCTCAACTATATTAATTTAAAGGGGCTTAACTGTATTTTATAAGCTATTTGTTTGTCTAATATGAACCACATTTTTCAGCCAATGCATCTTCTTCTATCTCTTGGTGTTTTGTTTCATTTGGTAATCCATCATTTTTTTCATCACTAAATCGTATTGGGAATAATTTCAAGGCCACCGAAGTATTCCTCTTCTATAAGATATAAATATAATTATAAAATAAGTTAAATTTAATATTAATTATAATTGAAATAATAAAGTAAGGTTATTTAACGTCCACTGTGGTAAACTACAAATGTAATAAGGATGAAAAGATAATTAAATTATAAATTTTTTAAGCAAATTAAAAAAGGACTGTATCAATCAAATTTTTTATATTTCGTTTATCATTTAGATAGTATATATTGTTGACGGAGGAATTTGGGAGCAAAAAAGTCTGAGGTCCGTAGCCGGAAACAAGATCTGTGATGACAGTCTTTCGTCGGAAACGTGAACAGTAATCGGTGGATCCGATGAACAGTATTCGTCGGAAAAGATGAACAGGTGGTGGTGGTTATTGATGGCTGAGATTGCTTAGGGTTAGTGGTGGCTCCTTTGCGCTCTCACTTCTGACCCCTTGCAATTTGCCTACGTATCCCTATTTTTAGGGAATCAAGCCAACGTAGTTCTTGGGGAACAAGAAACCTAACGGGCTTAGATTTCTTGTCCCGAGGCCCAATGGGAAGCCCACTGGAAAACGTCATCTACTAGCTTTAGGAATGTCCGCCGATGAGGCCCAACCACAAATGCCCAAGGCTCGTCCGCGGCTTCGAAACTTCACGGATAAGGCATCTCCCTGGCCAAGGATAACCCTCCGCTACCAGCTGTTTCTCTAGTCCGTGGACGCAGGTATAGCCGTGGTTCACCCCAAATGTTGGACGCATCCTTGCCCCCCGATAAGGAGCCCCTACCAGATTATAGGACAAGTGATCCCAAGCTTTTGGGTGCAAAGTGCAGGATACTCCGAAGTCTCCAAACGAGGACACATGTTGACTACAGAGACAGAGCTCCCAAAGCACACACCAAAATTTACCCCCACATTCCCAATGAGGACACTCATTGACTACCGGAGGAGGCCTTCCGTCCAGGCATACCCCTGGAGGTCTCTGATCACGGACACCACCTTTCCTGTAGATATGCTACAAAAAGGAGTTCTTCAATAGAGTACCTTCACCAAATAGGTTAGTAATAATAATCTCCATCTTCCTTGAATCTTCCTAAGCACTTAGCCAAGCAGTCATGTTGGAGTTTTCACAAAGGTCTTCTCTTCATTCAGGGTGCGCCCTAAGGCTCTCCATAGGAAGAGATTCAATCAGGGAATTCTTCCACATTTACTTAATAACTGGGCGCGCCTTCCTACTATGCTGAGGGCGCCCCCCTTATATATGGTGTCTATTGACAACAACTCCTTCATCAGCCATCAAAATATAGGGCGCGTCCTTCATGCATACAGGGCGCACCGACTTTCCTTTTATCAGGAAGATAGCCCTATCTGTTCCTTAATTTCAGATATTTCTTCCTCAATTTTGACTATTTTTATGAATCTCATTCTGAATATTGTTTATACTAATTTTTGGGCATAACAACTACCCCCCAAATTCCATATGCCATTGAAAATGGGATTGGAATTTTTCTTCATCTTTATCAAAATCTGTATAAACATATTCCTCAATGCTTTAGGGCGCGCCTTCCAATTTTTCTTTAAAACTCAATGCTACCTGGATAACCACATAAGGCGCGCCTTCCTGAGGGCGCGCCCGAGAATTTCAAACGGTTCAAAAACCGCCCCCCTTATTTTTAGGGAATCGTGACCGACGTGATTGATTGACATGTGTCATTTTCAACTATAAATACCAGTCACATCATTTCTTTCTACTTTTTACCTTTCCTCTTTCTCCCTAACTTTTCTTTTCTTCAAAAACTTACCACACCGGCGAGAGGGTATTTTGCTCAGAATCCGGCTCAATCCTCCATCGTTTCTTCAGTTCTCCTGGTTAATCTTCTTCATCAACTGAAAAGCTACATAGAACTCCTCTCTTTTTCGAGTTTTACTGCATATTTTGTGTCGAATGTGTTAAGAGTCTGTTCATCTTCTATCACTTGAATGTACATGTTCTTGTATGTATCTATGTATATATAAGTGTATATATTTGTATTTACCCATTCAGATCCTAAATCATAGGGTAATCAAGTTCAAATTTGTGTTTATGAGAATTTCAATCGTTAGTATCTTTATGCCTTAGAAAATCATCACTTATAATCTGCACATAACTATATATGTTTCTAGAATCTGCCAGCAGCTTAGGGCACGCCCTCATAGACTTCTCTCAACAAATGAAGCTAGGCTTTAGTTAGAGACGTACCCTTGGATGCGCCTTGTCCTTTAACAGGCCGCGCCTTATTTTAGTTAGAGACGTGTCCCCTTAAATAGACTAGGATTTTTATAGCACGCCTCCTCATGATAAGGCTCGTCTTTTGTTATGATAGGATAATTTTTAAGGCCATCCCTTTTATTGGGGCATGACATCTTTTCATTGCACGCCTCTCATTGCTCTTTAGTTTTCCTTCTTCTTACTTTCTGAACTGGACGCGCCTTCAAACTTTCTTAATTTTCTTGACAGCTGGAAAACGAGGGTGCGTCCTCTCCTTTCCACCCATTAAAGGACTTCCTTACCAATTTGGGAATCTACTCGCCTCCAAGCACCTACTTCGACCCTCAGCCTCCAAACTCCCACTATTCTCCCGAGTTTTTGAATCAGGTGGCGCGTCTTGTTCAAGATTCCAAAAAGGTACCCTAATGGCCGATTCTTCAAACAGTTCTTCCATGGACGATGTCCCTCTGTCTCGTAGACATGGGAAACAAAAGCTAATCCAAAAGGAGAGATTCCCGATACCTACCACAGAACTAGATGATGATGACTGGTTAGAGAGCTTGAATGCTGATAGATACAGGGGTGTTGAAATTGGTATCAATATGGGGGCTGGACCATCTAAGGTCTCTTATAGGGCTGTTCTCCAAGTCCTTCTCTACATCAATCTCAGGGCGCGCCCTTTTCCCAACAATCAGAGGGCGCGTCTGAAGAAAACCTCTCGCCTCTCCGTGATGAGAGCCACTTTTTTGATGAGGACACCCTCCAGTTCTCTAATTCTCCTGATCCTTCTCCCATCCCTTTTAAACACTGGGAAGTTTTTGACAGTGAGTTGGACTTCGATTGGAATGAATATGAGCCATATACTAAAGCTGTGAAAAAACATTTTAGGAAGGAGCACTGGAAGCTATTCTGTGTTGGACTCCCCTCAGCTTGCTCAGATGAACAGTTAGGGTGGCTCATGGAATATTACGATATGGAAGGTATATGGGCGCGCCCTCTAAGTATGATGCGGCCCCATATTTTCAATTATGGACATAATTTTAAGTTTCCCAGAATGGTGACTAGCCCTAAACTGGTTTCACTTGGAGTGGGCGCGCCTATGCACCCCTTTCTTAGGGAGGTGATTGAGCTTTATGCTGTAGCTCCGCTTCAACTTTATCCCGACAACTATAAATTTGTCCTCGCCCTGTTCATCCTTTATACTGATTTAGGTTTTCTCCAGCCCACAATGGTCGAGGTAAGTCACTTTCTTAGCCTGAGGAAATCTGACCATGGTTATTATTACTTAATGGCTCAATACAACAAAAAAAGGTTTTCTTCCGGGAAACTCAGTCATGAAAAGGGATGGAAAGAAAACTTTTTCTATCTGTATGACGTTCCAAGGATAAGGATTCGGTTCAACACATTTCCATGTAAGGGCGCGCCCTCTCTTTCATTTTTCATTTTCATTTTCTGCTTAATTCTTATAGCCCCTTTTCCCTTTAGACAAACCCGTGATGAAAGCTCTCGAAGGCGAGCCCAAAAGGCGAGCTGAAGCTTTGCTCATAGTATTTGCTGAGAAATGGAATTTTAAAACTTTGGTTACCAGGACCAACCTTATCAGGGTTGGAATCCTTTCTGACCAGGTGGGGGTGAGACGTAAGTTCATGAGATTTAGAAAAGGCGCTCTTGTTTCTCGTGTCCTTGACCTAGATAGCGAAGAAGAAGCTGAAGAAGAAGAAGAATACGAAGCAGAAGACAACTCCTTTCAAGGCGAGGCCCCTTCAGGTTCGATTGTTTCAGAGTTTAAAGGCACACCTTCTATAATTGGTGCGTCCTAATTTCCCGATAAACCTTCCTGTTAGCTTTTATATTGGCATACTAGATTATTGATAGAAATTCCTGTTAATTTTGCTTGACAAACTTTCTGTTACTTAGGGCGTGCCTTTTACCCAAGGCTTAGCAAGTTGCACATCTTCATCATTGCTATCTTTACCAATTGCCTTCATTTATTGCTTTGTTCGGCACGCCTGATTGTCAAGTTTAACTGATATTTTCTATGTTTTATGCAGAAATGGCTTCTCCAAGGATTCCCAAGTCATTTTGGACACGCCCTGGCGACAAACCTAAGCCCAAGCCAAAGAGAGATGTTCCTACAGCGCCGACATCCATCCCTACTCCTACTCCTGTCCCGAAAAGGCCCGTTATAGATCTAACAGAGAAGCAGGGCACGCCAAAAAGGCCCAGAACAGAGGGCGCGCCTTCAGGCTCATCTGCTGCTTTGAATTCCCTTGGCCCCATGGGTTCCCTTCATGTTACAGATGAAGAAGTGGAATAGTGGCAAGCCATGAACTTGGAAGAGGCCACCCGTGCTTCCATTAAGGCATCCTGCCAACTGTTCATCCACTCTACCCAAGTGGTGGACAAACTACTTGAAGAGAAGGCGCGTCTTGAGAGGCTGCAGGGTGACAATAACATCTTGAAGAACACCCTTAAATATAAAGATTTTCTTCATGCCAAAGATATCAAAGCCAAAGACTCTGAAATCTCCTTCCTCAAGGATGAGGTGGCTAATCTGACTTCCCAGCTGGAGATTGCCAATAAAAAGGCTACCTCTCTCCACACTGAACTTGGAGGAGCCAACCTGAGGATTGAGTATCTTGAGGAGCAGCAGAAGATGGGGTGGCCTGATGAGAAGAGGGACATTACTGATGAAGCATTTGTCAACAATTTTCACTTCTATAGGATTGGTGTTGTGGCCAACGACCTTAATTACACTTTTGAGAAATTTGGGGAATAAATTGTTGCTGAGATGGTGGAGTTTAAGAGGGAGCATGCTGCAGAGATCAAGGCGAGGAGAATAGAGCTTGGATTAGAGGAAGATGATGAGGGGCCGCCAACAAAGGAGATCTCTAAGTACGCGCCCGAAGCTGATCCTAACATTCCTCTTCAGACTATTCCCCCAACAGATGAATCTCAGGGCGCACCCTGATTTATTCTCATGTTTAAACTGTGTTCGTACTCAAGATTTAAATACTTATGAGGATCCAACCCTCTTTTGATGCTGTGCAAGGTTGTATGACTTATATTTTGCTACTCTTTAACTTTTGCATCATGACATATCGTATGGTTTTATATAATCCTATCTCTTTCAACATGCATGTAAAAATCTGTTAAGGCGCTTCAACCTTTTAGGGCACGCCCTAATTTTATAGTTTTTTGCTCTGATTCTCTCTCAACCATTATATACTTCCATTGTTCAAAAACATGAGGCGCGTCCTTCCATGCCCTTATATCGTGTTTTTATAAATCTTCTTTAAAGTCAGATTGTATGGCGTGTCTTACTGTAGGGCGCGCCCTTTATTATTTAGAGAACATTATTTAGCATGTTCGTGAGTACTTGTCTTTTTTCTGCAAGATTTTTAAGATGGTTCCTATGTTCTATGGAATTTCTTACAGGAATATTTTAAAATCAGGGCGCACCCTGTTTCTTCTCGACATGCAAGTGCCAAGTACTCTTTTCTTTATCAATGATTCTTTTGTAATAACTTACTTAAATACCAGACCAATGGCGCGCCTTGATCTGAAGGACTTTTCCTTAATTTATTCGATCATTCGTACACTTTTATTTCTGCGTTATCAATCTGCTGTTTCATATTTTTTAGGCACGTCCTTTTATGGATGCGTACCATGGTACCTTGATTATGGATTAGTAATTCCTCAATTGGGCGCGCCTTATCATAGGGCGCGTCTCAAATTTTTTCCAAATGAAGTTTTTACATGCCAAGCAAATAAAGAAATTTGAAGCAACTTTTTTCTTTTATTGATAATGCGCTCTAGTGTACAAATCACACCAGTCCCATGTCTACTATGCTCTGTGCGGAAATGATTTGAAAATTTTATCATTCTGCTAGTTCCAAGGTTCGTAGTCATATATACTACCTCCCTAGACTAGGAGGAATTTATTTGCTACTAGTCTATTACATAGGAATTAATCATGGAAATGAGGGGGACAAAGCCACACCCTACTGATAATACTTCCGTAAATGCTCTGCATTCCATGCTCGAGGAATAGGTTTGCCATCCAGATCTTCCAGGAGATAGGTTCCCTTCCAGAGTATCACTTTGACCTTATATGGTCCCTCCCAATTAGCTCCAACTACCCCATGCTGAGCTATTTTGGTGTTAGGCATAACCTTTCGCAACACAAGATCCCCAACCTTGAACGACACGGATTTTACCTTCTTATTAAAATACCTTACGATTCTCTATTGATATGCAACAAGCTTTAATTGAGAGTTTGTTCGGGCTTCGTCTAGCAAATCCAAGTGGAGCCTCTGGTTAACTTTTGCATCTTCTTCAATAAACAAGCCTATTCGGAGGGATCCGGCTCCTACCTCCACGGGAACCATAACCTCATACCCATAAGTCAGTAGAAATGGGGTTTCTCCCGTAGTTGATTTGGGAGTTGTGTTATAAGACCAGAGGACCATGGGCATCTCCTCTGGCCAGTCTCCTTTCTTTTCTTCCAACCTTGCCTTCAAAGTATATTTTATGATTTTGTTTACAGCTTCTGTCTGACCATTGCTTTGCAGGTGGTAGACCGCGGAAAAATCTTTCTTGATGTTCAAGTCTTCACAAAGCTTTCTTAGCTCTTTGCTGTGGAACTGCTTCCCATTGTCCGAGATGAGTTTGTATGGAATACCGAACCTGCAGACTATGGAGTTGAAAACAAAATCCTTTATCTTCTTTGCTGTGATTGTGGCCAGTGGCATGGCTTCTACCCATTTAGTAAAGTAATCAACAGCCACCACGACATATTTCACACCCCCTTTTGCCTTGGGCAACTCTCCAATGAGATCGATCCCCCACATGGCAAAAGGCCAAGGGCTTGTCAAAGAGGTGATAGACGTTGCCGGGGCATTAGAATAATTAGCAAATCACTGGCAGTGGTCACAAGCCCGAACAGATTTGAAGGCATCTTCTTTCATAGTTGGCTAGTAATATCCTTGTCTGAGGACTTTTACTGCCAATGAACCACCCCCCGAGTGATTGCCACATATCCCTTCATGTACTTCCCTGAGGATATAGTTTCCTTCTTCCAGGTCCACGCAGCGCAATAGTGGTTGGTTAAATCCTCTCTTGTATAACACCCCATCGTATTCAACATACTTCGCAGCTTGATATCGAAGGTGCCGAGCCTGTAGTTTGTCTTCTGGCAAAGCTCCCGTTGGAATATAGTTATGAATGGGGGTCATCCACCCCTCTCGCGGGTTTTCCTGTGTCTGGAACACTTTTATATCTAGAACGCTCCGTATCTCTTGGACTCCCAAAGGAATTTGCCCAAGTTGGATGCTATCCATTTGCGACCCCATCTTTACCATAGCATCTTCCTTACTATTTTCCTCCCTTGGAACACCCTCTAGCTCGGAACTTCCAAACTTCTCTAATAGACGCTGCACACATCTCATATATAACTCCGTCTGGGGTCCCCGGGCTTGGAAACCTCCGCTGACTTGATTTATAACTAGTTCAGAGTTACTCCGAGCTATTAAATTCACCACCCCCCTTCCAAAGCTATTTTCAGACCATTGATCAAAGCTTCATACTCAGCATCATTATTGGTGACATAAAACCTGAAATGGAAGGCACTCATCAAATGATGCCCTTTCGGGGTGACTAAAACAATCTCGGCGCCTGCTCCACTATTATTCACGACCACATCAACATGTAAGATCCACCAAGGGTGTGGGAGTTCCTCCCTTTTATCAATATGAGAATCTCCTTGTGAGGAAGGTTCTGCTAGCACTATGGCCTTGTCGTCTACCTCAGAATCAAACTCAAGTATGAAATCAGCCAACGCCTGTCCTTTAATTGTCGTGCGGGGACAATACTCTAAATTGAATTGTCCTAGCTCTATTTCCCACTTTAATATTCTTCCCGACGATTCAGGTTTGTGCAGAATATGCCGGAGTGGATAAGCGGTGCGGACCTCTATTCGGTGAGCCTGGAAATACGGTCTTAACTTTCATGCCGCAAGGATAAGGGTGTACACCAGTTTTTCCATGCTGGTATATCTGGTTTCCGCATCCAGCAACCTTTTGCTCACATAGTACACGGGCCACTGATGGCTTGCTTCCTCCTTCACCAACACCGCGTTGACAGAGTATTCAGACACTTCCAAGTAAAGAATCAATGTCTCTCCGTCTTCCGACTTGGCCAACATTGGAGGATTTCCCAACTGCTCTTTGATTTTCAGAAAAGCCTCTTCACAATCTGGGGTCCACACAAAATCCTTCCCCACTCATTTGATTGCCTTGAAGAATTCTTTGCACCTATCCGATGACTTCGAGACAAATCGATTTAGGGCTGAAATCCTTCTGGTCAGGCTTTGCACTTGCTTGATGTTGGTGGTAGACTTCATGTCTAACAGAGCCTTGATTTTTGCTGAGTTGGCCTCAATTCCTCGGTGGTTAACCATGAATCCCAAGAATTTTCCCGACTCGACACTGAATACACACTTCAGAGGGTTCAACTTCATTCTATATTTTCTCAGAATATGGAACATCTCTGCTAAGTCTGCAATGTGATCTGCCGCCTTCTTAGACTTTACAAGCATGTCATCTACGTACACCTCCATTGTCTTTCCAATCTGCCTCTTGAACATTTTGTTTACCAATCTTTGATAGGTAGCTCCCGCATTGATCAAACCAAATGGCATCCCAATATGGCAATAGAGTCCTCTATCGGTGATAAAAGAGGTGTGCTCTTGGTCAGGCCCATACATGGGAATTTGATTATACCCGGAGTATGCATCCATGAAGCTGAGCAAGGCATGTCCTGCCGTGGCGTCGACCAACTGATCAATTCTTGGCAAGGGAAAGCTATCATTTGGGCACGCCTTATTCAGATCGGTAAAATCCACACATGTTCTCCATTTACCGTTAGGTTTTCTTAGTAACACCGGGTTTGCTAGCCAATCTGGGTAGAAAGATTCCCTGATTAACCCGACAACCAGGAGTCTATCCACCTCTTCCGCTAAGGCCACTGCCCTTTCGCCACTTACTGCCCTTCTCTTTTGCCTAACCCCTTTATGATTGGGATCGATATTCAATCTGTGGCACATCACCTCTGTGTCAATTCCCACCACATCAGTATGGCTCCATGCGAACACATCGAGGTTTGCCAAGAGAAATATTAAAAGTCCCTATTTCAATTTTGGCATCAACTGAGATCCAATTCTTAAGACCTTACTTGGATCTTTTCTGTCGACAGGGATTTCAATTGTGTCTTTCGCTGGCCCCATCTTTTCCGTTGGCATTGGTATCCGCGGATCTAGGTCGGATAGATCATGATTCTCCTTATTTTGTAGAGAAGGCGCATCCCCTTGGAGATGAGCATTAACTTCCCTAGAAGGCGTACCCTGCATCATAGGGGTATCAACTTCTTTAGAAGACGCGCCCTGTATCACAGAGGCATCAACTTCCTTTAAATTTTTGGAAGCTAAGGGCGCGTCCTCGGGGAGAAGGGCATCTATCTTATGTACATTCCGCCCAAGACTTTGCAAGACATCCAATCTTCCTTCGAGCCATTCTCCATTAAAATCTTCTTGGACTATGTCATTTGGGGGTTCCTCTTCTTCCAATATTTCAATTCTGATTGTGTCTTCTAACAACAACATTGTTAGAGGTAGCCCAGAGGGGTGCTCGTCTTTCTGCTCGACATAGTAATGGACTCGGATTTCCTCGATCGGTTGTTCAATGTTCTTTTCTCGATCATCATCTGATGCATCTTCTCCACGAGAGTCCTTCCTAAAGCCTCTCATAGCTTTCCTATAGCATTCCTGAGAGTCATACTGAGAGCCTTTTATGCATCCCACACCATTTGGGGTTGGGAAATTGATGGTGAGGTGGTGGATCGAAGTAATGACCCTCATCTCCCGAAGGAAAGGCCTCCCCAACAGCACGTTGTGGGATGACTCCTGATTAGAACCTTGAACTCGAGCATCTTTGTTACAGACATCGGACTTTCCCCCAAAGTACACGACAATCGGATTGATCCCATAACTCCAACTCCCGCGCCGGAGAAATCGTAGACCCACGAATCTTCTCCTGACATATCCCGATCAGGTAGCCCCATCTTCTTAAAGGTGCTGTAGTAAAGGATGTTTGCCGAGCTTTCATTGTCCACGAAGGCCCTATGGATGTTTTTTGTTCCAATCTGGATGGAAATGACCAGCGCATCATTGTGGGGGTGATGCACCCATTGGGCATCCGCTTTTCTGAAGGTGATATCCACAGATTCTCCCTTGAACACTTTGGGTGATCGAGTTTCCACCCTATGAATGTATGTGAGAGGCCTGAATCGAGCTTCCCTAGCGTATCTTGCCAAGGCCCTGTTGCTGCATTCCATCCCTTGATCTCCTCCGTAGATCGTTCAGATACTGCCATCCCTGACAAATTTGTTTTCTTCCAAAGTTCCATTGTTCGACCCTCATGGGGCTCACCCTCCTTCTTTTGCTCTGTCATTCTTGTATTTCCTTACTTCCTTAACTACCCATTCACCAAGGTATCCTTCTTTGATAAGTGCTTCGATCTCATCTTTTAGTTGGCGACATTCATGTGTGTTATGCCCGGATGACTCGTGATATTCGCAATACTTTTTCTTGTCTCTACTTTGCCAGGATGATAGAGCCTCAGGTTTTCTAAACAACCCTCTATTTTTTTACCTCAAAGATGTGCTCGATTGATGCGGCCAAAGGCGTATACCAGCTTGCTCTGTAGTCATAGTTTGAGGGAGGACTCCATTCCCTCCTCGCGGTCGTGGTATTCACCCGGTTTGGGCATCGACTACTCCTTCTGTACCTCGGGCTTGGAGATCTGTCTCTCTTCCTTGCTTTGTTTCTCTGACTTGCTTGCGCAGCTGGTTGTACATCTGCCAGAGATTGGTCTATGGCTTTGAACGACTCTGCCAAAGCAAAGACATCCGCTAGAGTAGCTGGGTCTTTTCCTTGTAAGTGCTTCCAGAAGTCTGAACCAACCCTTAGTCCTGCAATCAAAAAGCTCTTCAAGGCTTCGTCTGAAGCCCCCCTTACGCTGGTAGATTCTGTATTGAACCTTTTAAAGTACGACGTTAAGCTTTCATTCTCCCTTTGCCTGACGTTGGCGATGGTTATAACAGAGGGTGCATATCTCACGTCCGCTTGGAACTTGGTCAAGAAAAGAGTCTTCGTTTGATCCCAGGAAGTGATTACTCCCGGCCCAAGCTTTTGAAACCATTGTTGGGCGCTTTCTCTAAAAGTCGCTGCCAGGAGCCGACATCAAGCCAAGTCTGGGACTTGATATACATCCATTTCTATATTAAATCGGCCCGGAAATTCCACGGGGTCTGAGATTCCGTGGAAACGGAGATCGCTAGTAGTGTTGCGATATCCGGCCGGCAACTGTGCCTCTCTTACAGCCACCGAGAATGGGGAAGGGATTTCAGCTGTGGTCATCACTCTGCCTTCCAGATGCTTAAATAGCCTTTTTAGATCGCCCACATTGAAAGTCCCCACACCTGGGATAATTTGCATGTGAGGCTGCAGACCTTGGGGCTGCGGTGGAGGTACCTCTGCTTGGTTCCCACCTGGAGGGGCTTGTTGCTGGTTCGTGTTCTGGGCATCTTCTAGTATCACAATTACTTCGGGGTTCCGACCTTGATTTCCTTCCAGATTTTCTCCTTGACCCCGACTGCGGCCTCGAGTCATCTCGCGATCATAATTCTCCACACCTCTATGATCATCATATTCAGCATAGTTATCGCTTTCTGTTCGATTATACCAGCGGGCATTAGTGCGGCCACGGTAGTTATCGCGGCGATACCCATCCAAGTACTTACCTCGACCTCCTCCTCGTCCCCTCCATTGAGGCCTTCTCCAGCGGTCGTTTTCATATCCTCAACCATATCGGTCCAGCGATCTGCGGGGATGAGCTCTCTCATGATCGCGATGCCGCTCCTGATTTCCATGGGAGTTCTAGGGCACACGCGTTGTATCATGGGGCGTCACGTCTCCACGATCAGCTTCCTTTTGCCATTCAAGTAACAACATTCTCAGATTATCGTCGCCTAAGCGGATCCCCAGGCGATCCTTTAGAGCCGCAAAGCCTTGTCGCTCATTCTACGACATGGACTCCACCTGTCGGCACTCCTCACGACTACGTCCAGACTGGTGCGGATGTGCAGCCCTCCGGTTATCTGTCCGCAGGATTTCTCGACCATCAGCATCTTCTTCTACCAACTCGATAATTGGGGACATATCATTGGAATAGTTCAGGCGCCGTGGGGTTATCGGCACACGTCCCCCTCTAGTGTGATCGTGGCCGGCCGAAGCATCTTTATCAGTCATGGGCGCTTTCCCAGGTGCGTGAGTTGCACGGTCGTGGCGAAGGCCCCTTCTGGTCTTGCGCCGCTCCACGGTGCTCAACCTTGAATCGAAGCCGTTTAGAGCATCGCCAATGCGATACAGTTGTTCAAGCAAGTTAGCGTTGCTGATGAGCACAGGCGGCTAGGGGTGAGCGCGGTGCGGTTTTTTCCTCAAACCACAAACCAAACCGAACATGCGGTTTGATCAAATTTCCTAACCGCAACCACACCGCGTACCCTCAAAAACCGCATAAACCACACCACAAAAATGCGGTGCGGTGCGGTTCACTGCGGTTTATACATTATAAGTTCGAAAATTTTAAATAAATACAAAACTTAAATTTAATTAAATTTCCGAATAATATAACAAAGTCGTCAATATTCTTCAATAATACAAATTAGAAATTCCATACTGTAAAGTTTAACATAGAAGCTTGGCTCGGTAATTAAATGAGTTCACTATTAAATAGGTGGCTTTGTACCTTGTGTCTCATTATTTTTGAAGAAACACAAATAGGATGATCACCACGCAATAATTGGTCTTGCAGAAACAAGATGATCACTAAGCAAACACTCCTAGTATGTTAAATGGAATCAGACTTAATAAATGGAATCATGAAATATAAGTATTATATATATATATATTAAATATTGCGGTGTCGTGCGGTTTGAACCGCATTTCAGAAATTTAAAACTACAAACCGCACCGCACCGCGCGGTTTATTAAAAATTCAAACCGCAACCGTACCACGAAAATTAAAAACCACGTTTTGCGGTGCGGATTGGTGCGGTGCGGGCGGTTTTTGCGGTTTGTGCGGTTATCTGCTCAGCCCTACAGGCGGCTGTCCCCCAACGTCCGGTGTGGGGCGATCAGTCATTGATGGAACGTAATATTCATGTTCATAGCCATGATCAGATTCTTCCTCAGATCTTCCATCATAAAAACTTGCACCATGATATTGAGACATCTTTCCTCCTAGATGCAGATCTTGATTAGCCCCTCCTTCTAGCGCCAATTTGTTGACGGAGGAATTTGGGAGCAACAAAGTCGGAGGTTCGTAGCCAGAAACAAGATCTGTGATGATGGTCTTTCGTCGGAAACGTGAACAGTAATCGGTGGATCCGATGAACAATATTCGTATGGAAAAAATGAGCAGTGTTTGGTGGTGGTGGTTATTGGTGGCTGAGATTGCTTAGGGTTAGTGGTGGCTCCTTTGCGCTCTCGGTTCTGACCCCTTGCAATTTGCCTATGTATCCCTATTTATAGGGAATCAAGCCAACGTAGTTCTTGGGGAACAAGAAACCTAACAGGCTTAGATTTCTTATCCCGTGGCCCAATGGGAAACCCACTGGAAACCGTCTTCTACTAGCTTTAGGAATGTCCACCGATGAGGCCCAACCACAAAGGCCAAGGCTCGTCCGCAGTTTCGAGACTTCACGGATAAGGCATCTCCCTGACCAAGGATAACCCTCCGCTACCAGCTGTTCTTCTAGTCCGTGGACGCAGGTATAGCCGTGGTTCACCCCAAATGTTGGACGCATCCTTGCCCTCCGATAAGGAGCCCCTACCAGATTACAGGACAAGTGATCCCAAGCTTTTGGGTGCAAAGTGCAGGATACTCCGAAATCTCCCAACGAGGATACCCGTTGACTACAGAGACAGAGCTCTTAAAGCACACACCAGAATTTACCCCACATCCCCAATGAGGACATTCATTGACTACATGAGGAGGCCTTCCATCCAGGCATACCCCTGGAGGTCTCTGACCACGGACACCACCTTTCCTGTAGATATGCTACAGGAAGGAGTTCTTCAATAGAGTACCTGCACCAAATAGGTTAGTAATAATAATCTCCGTCTTCCTTGAATCTTCCCAAGCACTTGGCCAAACAGTCATGTTGGAGTTTTCACAAAGGTCTTCTCTTCATTCAGGGCGCACCCTAAGGCTCTCCATAAGAAGAGATTCAATTAGGGAATTCTTCCACATTTACTTAATAACTGGGCGCGCCTTCCTACTATGCTGAGGGCACGCCCCATTATATATGGTGTCCATTGACAACAAGTCCTTCATCAGCCATCAAAATATAGGGCGCGTCCTTCATGCATACAGGGCGCGCCGACTTTCCTTTTATATGGAAGATAGCCCTATCTGTTCCTTAATTTCAGGCATTTCTTCCTCAATTTTTACTATTTTTATCAATCTCAATCTGAATATTGTTTATACTGTACTAATTTTTGGGCATAACATATATGTGTAAACTTTGGTCAAAGTTTGGTCAAGTTGACCCGTCAAAAATTAAAATGAAGATATATTGAGAAGTAGGGAGTAAATATGGACATATATTTAGAAATGGAGGGAGCATTTGATTGCATTAAAATCTATAATTGCTTTAGCCTAGAGAGAAAAATTTTATAGAGACCATATTTTTATCGGAAACCTCGAAAACCACCTATATTCTACAATCAAAACATTATAAAATATATTATTTTATGAATTATGTTTTACGACTATCACTAATCCATTAAAATTGTTGAAGATCCTTTAAGTTTAATAAGTATAATATGTATGTTCTACAATTTGAACAAATATTCTACAAACCAAACATATTTATTAAAATAAATCATTTTGTAATATTTTACATACAGTAAATATATGATATTAAAGATTTAAAATAAAATAATAATATTTATAGAACAGAATTCGCAAAATAATAAGTTTGCAATATTTTTATGCAAGATTTTAGTTACATAACATAAATGCTCTCTAAGATCTCCAACAAAAATGCGTTCTGTTGTGCAAGACATGCCTGTATCATAACAAGACTAAGTCATACTGACAACCCTAAGATTAGTTGTATTGTAACCTTAATCTGTAATTCATACTTGTAACACTTAATGTCTGTAAAATATAAATGGAGCAGACTGGAGCATTTTTCTCTGAACAGTGTCAAGCCTAAGAATTCTATCTGGAAGAAGATCAAGAAGATCATGCCTCAGAAGAATTATGAAGAAGCTTGGAGTTGAATAAATCTATTTGGTGTAAAACATTCTAAGTCAAGATCTCTACAAGTCACATAATTAGTGTTATAGAGAAATCATTCGAGAACTTCAGAATGACTTATCAAGAAGTCATTTAAACTCCAGAGAGTACCGACGGATGAGTAAAATCTACCCGACGGATGAGCAATATCTACTCGACGGATGAGGAATGTCTACTCGACGGATAAACCATCACTACTCGACGGATAAACAACATCCACCGGGTATAGAGAACTCAGGAATTGTCTGTCGAGAACTCAGAGATATCGACAAGTATACATTCATTAGAGAACTCTGAGTTATCGATAAGCCAAAGTCCATTAGAGAACTCTGAGTTATCGATAAACCAAAATTCACTAGAGAACTCAGAGTTGTCGATAAGTCTAGGCAACAATGAAGTTTCAGAGATATCGACAAGCCAACATGCCTATCGAGATGTCGAGTTCTCTACGACTTAATTGGAGATCTCGAAGTGAAGAAATTTCTCTAAGTACAAAATTACAGAACAGATCAATATCCAAGGTTGCAAATCAACAAACAATTCACACAGCTGGATTGACAAGTCTACAAAAAGCAGCTTGAGAGATGTGCAAGATCAATGACAAAGATTAACTGACAGAGGAGATTAAAGTAATCACGAGAAGCTAAAGATATGCTAAGCCAGAAATGGAATATTTGTTTTTCTATAAATAGAAATGACAAGTGACAGTTTAGAAAAGATAATAGCATGTTTATTATCCACCGTGTAAACCAGCAGTTAACTGAGTTATAAAGTTAACACTGGTCCTCTAGTTAAGTTAAGGAGAACAATTAGATTAGAAAAGTTGTGTGTTCTCTCTCTAGAAAGAAGTTAAGTTCTAAAACAAGAACTTAGAGATTTTGTAGCAAAATACTGCTTGATTTTTAATATAAAATTAAGTGAGTTTTGAAGATCTTTGTTTTACATATTTGCTCAACTATTTATGTTTAACATCCATTCTACTAAATCATTAACAACAACCAACTGCTAAAGCCTAAGTTGATCGAAAATCAAACATTTAAGCCAAAACACATTCACCCCCCCCTCTGTGTTGTATTCATACCTAACAAGTGGTATCAGAGCAAAATCTGAAAGTAAACAGATTAGATCTTGGAAAAATGAATACACAGAAAATCAGTAGTATCAAGATTCCTCCATTTGATAAGGCCAATTACACTTTATGGAAAAAGAAAATGTTGCTGTTTATAAGAATGGCCAATCACCTTTACATTGGTATCCTCAAGAATGGGCCCTTCACTCCTGTAGTTAGAGTAGAGGTAACCACAGATGGAGATATGGTTATTCCAGCTCATTATGCTCCCAAGAATCCTTCTGAGTATACTGAACTTGAAAGAGAGAAAGTTTCCCTAGACAGTGCTTTGCAACTGATACTAATTGAGTCACTTGACAATGTAATGTATAATAACATTGTCAATTGTGACACTGCTAAACAGATATGGGAAAAGATTGAAATACTTTGTGAAGGAACTGAGGAGGTTAGGTCAAATCAAAGAAGGATATTGATTTCTCAGTATGAGGGTTTTATGGCTAAACCAAAGGAGGGTATTACTGATGTGTTTGAAAGGTTTAATAAGCTGATAAATGACTTGCAACTTCATGATAAATTTTATGATGTTGAAGAAGTGAATTTGAAATTCTTGTTCACTCTCCCTGACCATTTGGAACAAAAGATCTCTGCAATCAGAGAAGGAAGGGATTTGAGTAGAATCACACTGGAAGTGCTCTATGGGGTTCTGAAAACTTATGAACTTGAAATGATTCAAAAGAGGTCATTAAGGGCTGGTCAAGGATATGTAATGGATGGCTCAAGTGCACTGATTGTGAATGAAGGCCAGACTTTTAATGATGAGCAAAGATCCCCAACTCCAGTCATTCCTACAAGTGAGAAAAGAGTCAATGACACTGAAGAGCAAGTCATACGGGAATTAGATGAAGAAGATGAGTTCTACACTCTTGATGAGCTTGATGAGCTAGACAAATCAATGGCTTACTTGGCTAGAAAATTCTCTAATATTAGAGTAAAGAAACCAAGATTTTTCAAAAGCAAAGGACAGTTCTTCAACAAAGACAACATCTGGAAAGGAAAAGGGAAGTACGCTCCTGATAGCAAAAATGGCTACAAAACTGGATCTGTTGATAGATCAAAAATAAGATGCTTGAACTGTGATGAGTTGGGCCATTTTGCTACAGAATGTAGGAAACCTAAGAAAGCAAAGAAAGACAAGGCCTATCTTGAATTGGAAGCAAAGTATGATGCTCTTCTAAAGAAGCAACAAGGGAAAGCTTATATTGCTGAGGGCAAGTGCTGGGATGATTCAGATAATGATGAAGATGAAGAAGTTGGAAACTATGCACTCATGGCCTTGGAGCAAGGAGACTCTTCATCATCTAAATCACAGGTATAAACTCTCACCATAATTGATTTAAATGTGAGTCAATATAAGGAAATTGTTGAAAAGATGAGCACAGAAATGTTCCACATTCATACAAGCATGGTTGCTGCAAATGAGGAAGTTAGCAGATTGAAAAAGATTAATGAAAAACTTGAGAGTGAAAAATAAGAGACCGAATTGTTGCTGGTTGAGCTTGATGCTGCTAAACAAGAAATTGCATACTTAAAGAATAAATTAAAGTGTGCAATTAAAATTGAAGCAGTGTTGAGAGAAAGGCTGGAGAAGAATGAAGTGAAGCTGAAATCCTTCAAAAATGCTTCTGAGTTGATTGGACAATATCATGAAAAGAACAAGCCATGTGCAAACATTGCCATTGGTCTTGATTATGAAGATTTGAACAACAAGAGGAAGTCTGTCAGTGACAAAGGGAAATCAACTCAAACTGAAGATGTTCCAATTATTTTGAAGAAAGTTGAATCACCTTTGTTCAAGGCATGTGAGGTGAACTTTAGTGAAGAAGAGTTGATCATCAAACAAGAGATAGCTGATGAGGACAAGCAAAAGAAAAACGATGAGACAACTCAGTCTTCCATCTCTGTTGAAACACCAAAAGCCAATCAAAAAACTAAGGAGCCTGTGAAGGAAATTAAAGCTAAACAGGTCAAAAAGAAAAAGAAGAATAGAAATGGAAAGATTGGGATAAACAAAAGCAATAATTTTGCTTATGTAGCAGATGCTCCTAGAAAGAAGTGTGAGAATTGTGGATCAATGAATCACCTAACTCATCTTTGTAAAAAGACTGTTAGCAATTCACCTAAAGGAGTCTGCAAGTACAATGAAGCTAAGGCAAATGATCCCTATTCATTCTGTGACAAGTTTGATTGCATTCCCTGCAACATGAAAGTGATGAAGAGTTGCCACACATTGAGAATTGATCTCATAGAATCAAAAGTTGGTTCTATATCTGAAAGGGAAAATGCTCAATAGTCTATGAATTCCATTTTATCTCAAAATTCTCATTCTACTTCTGCAAAATCAGTTAACATGAAGAAAGTACCCAACACAGTTTGGGTAGCTAAACACACTTAATCCTCATTGTGTGCAGGGCAAAGGAAAGAAGGTCATATGGATCATTGATAGTGGATGCTCTAGGCATATGACAGGTGATAAGGCCCTGCTATCACAATTTGGGGAGATGGCTGGCCCTTTAGTAACCTTTGGAGACAACAACAAAGGATTCACAATGGGATATGGCAAGATTGTTTCTGGAAATGTTGTCATTGAAGATGTAGCACTAGTTGCTGGATTAGAAGTAAATCTCCTAAGTGTTAGTAAATTTGCAGACAGAGGTTTTCAAGTTGTTTTCAACAAAGAAGATTGTGCTTTTATTAGCAAAAAGACTGGTGAAATTGCTCTTAAAGGAGTAAGAAAGGGAAGCTTGTTTGTTGTAGACTTAGACTCAACAAATAAGAATGGAATGTGTTGTTTCTACACCAAGGCATCAGAAGAGCAAAGTAAATTGTGGCATAAAAAACTATCTCACTTGAATTTCAAAGCAATCAACAGCTTAGTCAAGAAGGAACTTGTGAGAGACATGCCCAATCTGGAATTTGCTCAACTGAAAGTTTGTGAAGCTTGTCAGAAAGGAAAAATGAAAAGATCAAGTCACAAGTCAAAATCTGTGAATTCTATAAGTGCACCTCTGCAACTTATTCACATAGACTTATTTGGGCCAGTAAATGTCTTGTCCATTTCAAGGAACAAATATGCCCTTGTCATGGTTGATGATTTTTCAAGATACACTTGGGTTGAGTTCATATACTCTAAAGATGAAACTCCAAACAATATAATTGAGCACATCAAGAAAATTGAGAAGCAAGCTGAAGGAAAGGTTAGTGTGAAAAGATTGAGAAGTGATAATGGAACAGAATTCAGAAACTCAATATTAAGTGAATTCTGCAAAAGCAAAGGCATTGTTCAAGAATTTTCAGCAGCTAGAACACCTCAATAGAATGGAGTAGTTGAGAGGAAAAATAGAACATTGGTTGAAGCTACTAGAACTTTGCTACAAGATGCTCAGTTGCCAACTAGTTTTTGGGAAGAGGCTGTTAATACTGCATGCTACACTCAAAATAGATATCTCATCAACAAAGCTCATGGCAAATCACCCTACTCAATCATGTCTAACAGGAAGCCTACAGTGAAGCATCTACATGTGTTTGGAAGCAAGTGTTATATTCTAAAAGACAACTCTGAATATATGGGAAAATTTGACTCTAAAGTTTTTGAAGCAATTTTTCTGGGATATTCATTGGAAAGAACATCCTATAAAGTTTATGTGATTGATCAAAAGAAAATTATGGAAAGCACATATGTGACTTTTGATGATGACAAGTGTCCAGGCTTGAAATGCCTTGATGTAAATGATGCTGAAGCCCTTGCATTTGGAAATCTAACCATTGACAGTGATTCTGATGAGGAAAATGAAGTTGTGACACAACAAGTGACAAATGAAGAGATCTCTGAACAAAATCATGAAAATGAAAGCTCTCTTCAGACACCTAAATTTGATGGCACAAACTCAGGGGGAGAAGGAGAGAATGGAAATAACAGTCATGGTAATACTGAAGAAAATGATGAAGGCACTAGTCAACAGACACACACCAGAAAGTGGGATAGGAGTCATACAGTAGAAGCTATCATTGGTGATCCTTCAGCTGGTGTGAGAACTAGAAATGCAACTGCTACTGAATGCCTACATGCATGTTTTATGTCTCAATTAGAGCCCAAAAAAACTGAAGAAGCCCTATTGGATCCTGACTGGATATGTGCCATGCAGGAGGAGCTGGATCAGTTTGAGAGAAGCAAAGTTTGGAAATTAGTCCCTGCACCAAAGAACAGAAGCATAATTGGAACTAAGTGGGTGTATAGGAATAAAATGGATGAAAATGGAATTGTTACTAGAAACAAAACAAGGATGGTTGCTAAAGGCTATTCACAAGAAGAGGGAATTGACTATGATGAGACTTTTGCTCCTGTTGCAAGACTAGAAATAATAAAAAATTTTCTGGCATTTGCTGCACACTCAAATTTTAAGGTGTATCAAATGGATGTCAAGAGTGCTTTTCTTAATGGTGAACTAGAAGAAGAAGTTTATGTGCAACAACCACCTGGCTTTGAAGATCCAGAATTCCCTAACTTTGTTTACAAATTACTCAAGGCTCTATATGGACTGAAACAGGCACCTAGAGCCTGGTATGACACACTGTCAGAATTTCTACTCAAATATGGTTTTACCAGAGGTACTATTGATAAGTCTCTCTTCTATAAGAAGCATGATGAAGATATGATCCTAGTTCAAATCTATGTGGATGATATCATCTTTGGATCTACAAATGAAAAGCTTTGTCAAAGATTCTCTAGGCTAATGCAGAGTGAGTATGAAATGAGCATGATGGGAGAATTGAGTTACTTCCTTGGCCTTCAAGTTAGTCAAAGAAGTGATGGTATTTTCATCAGCCAAACCAAATATGTGAATGACTTATTGAAGAAATTTGGTATGGTGGATAGCTCACCTGCATCTACACCAATGTCTACTGCAACCAAGTTGGATGAAGACAAGAAAGGCAAAAGTATGGATATTACAAGTTACAGAGGAATGATTGGTTCATTGCTCTATCTGACTGCTAGTAGACCACACATCATGTTTGCTACTTGTCTATATGCCAGATTTCAGGCCAATCCAAAGGAATCACATTTGATGGCTGTAAAAAGGATTTTCAGATACTTAAAGGGAACTCCAAACTTGGGACTATGGTATCCTAAGGGAACTAGTTTTGAAGCTGTTGGATACACAGATGCAGATTTTGCTGGATGCAGGGTTGATAGGAAAAGTACTAGTGGAAGGTGTCAATTTCTTGGTCAAAGACTTGTGTCATGGTATAGTAAGAAACAGCAATCTGTGTCAACTTCCACAACTGAGGCTGAATATATAGCTGCTGGAAGTTGTTGTGCTCAAGTGCTTTGGATTAGAAATCAGCTAATGGACTATGGTTTAGTGTTACACAAAATTCCTATTATGTGTGACAATACTAGTGCCATATCTATAGTGGCTAATCCAGTTAATCATTCTAGAACAAAGCACATTGATGTTAGGTACCATTTTATCAGGGAACATGCTGCAAATGGTACCATTGAGCTCATTTTTGTTCCAACAGAAAAACAATTAGCTGACATTTTTACTAAACCTTTGGATGAAGCAACCTTCACTAGACTTGTGAGTGAAATTGGAATGCTCAATTCTTCATCCTAAGGCAAGAACTCAGCTAATGTTTTGCAGCAGATTAATTTCTAATAAATCAACCTAGTTTGATTTAATTGGAAATTAACTGAAATATGGATTATAAATATTTCAGAATCTCTATATATTTATTTTTCTTTAAAAACTCAAAAAAAAATTAACTTAAAATATTTCAAATTCTAAGTAAAGTGCTTAGTTGTTAATTTACATCTTTAATGTGTAAAATTAACACAAGGAAGAAAAACAACACTCAAAAGTATAGAGAACTGAGTTCTTGATAAGTCAAAATGACTTATCGACAAGTCATTTTAGAGTTCTAGAGTGAGTCCTCGATAAGTCTATTTACAGACTTCTCGAATGACTTCTCGATAAGCTCTATTATGACTTATCGATAAGACCATGTAGAGTTCTCTAATAATGTTAATTCACAGAGTTCTCGACAAGAATATTTTGAGATTTATCGATAACTCAGAGTTAAAATAATTTAATTCAATGAATTATTTTATTCAAATACTTTTGGAAAATTTATTCTGATTTCAATTTGATTCAATTCAAATAAATTAGAATTATTTTAGTCCATTTTCGGACAAACTGGGTATTTATCAGAGTTCTCGATAAGTTATCTTTGACTTCTCGATAAGTTACTTTTTCTATAAATACCCAGATTTCTCCATTAATATTAACTTGGAATTTCTCAAAACTCTAAGTAAACTGAATATTTATTACGTCATATCTTCAGTATGTGAACTTAATAAATAACAGATCAAAAGAAGCAAAAAGTATGAAAAACTGAACAAATTTAATTCATAAATTCTGTTCATAAAAATACTTTTGACATACTTAGTCTCTAATTTTCTCTGACTTATTGACACATTTACATGCTTATATGATTTCTTGCTTACGTGGAAATATGTTAGTCTAATGTTAGCAGACTAGTACATTATTTGTGTTATTTTGCGTATGCTGATAGTGATAATCATATCTGATTGCTTGCTGATAGGGAAAGTTACTTTTTGTGTAGGGAGTACACGCTTATCTGCATGGGGAATAGTTATTTTTAAAATAAACTAATATTCTTGAGTACTTGCATGGGGAATAGTCACTAGTCATTTCTAGCTGTCTAGTAGGCTTATGTGATTATTACTCCTATTATCCGGGCAACTCAAGAGTCTCTTGATTTCTATCTTTACTCCCTCTATAAATTAAAATGCTTCACTCTTTATCACTCATCACTCTTCTACTCTCAACAAGAACATCAAATTTCAAACTCACCTTTTGTTCATCTCTCTCTCTCTCATTCAAATGGATGCCCCAGTCTTCTACAGACTTGTTAATGGAGCTTATCTACCGGTTCATCATTTGAATGATGATTTGGTGTATTTTGATCCTTTCGGACTTCGTGTCCGCATCAAGGGGTAGTTTACAGCCCCTTTGATGTTCCACTTGAGGTCTTTTATGGACTCTCGTGGGATGATCAAATCGACATTCTTTTCTTTGAGATGGAAGCCTCTTTCGAGCAGGAGAGGCGAGCCAGGGTAGCTGAGCAGCAATGCCTTGCTGCTTTGGAACTGCAGGAGAGGATCATCTCTCTTGCACACTCCATGTCCAAGGCTTACCAGCGCAGGGCAAGGAGGTTGGAGGCTGAGAAGAAGAAGTCTAAATTAGAGTAGTTAGGATTAGGATTTACTTTATGTAATCTGCATCTTAATGTACTCTATGTTTAATATCAATGAAATTATCTTCTTCTTTATCAATTTGTTTTTGTTGCTTGATTGTTTATGCCATGATTGCCTTGTGTTTACAAATTAATTGATTATCAGTTTTCCTGACATAATGCTTGCAACTGCATGTCTCAATGGTTATGCCTAATCAATATACTTGCAACTGCATATCTCAATGGTTATGCCTAATCAATACAGATAAATATGTTCAATGCATTACAGGTTCAACACAATTCACTCAGACAATAACAGGATATTCAAGTTTCAATCAACAGGTATTTGTGTTAAACTGCAGCTAAAAACATTTCAAACACAAACTAGAACTTTCAGACAAGAATCATAACTTTCATTAAATATGGAACAACAACAGCAACACAAACACAAACTCAAACACAATCCCACTCAGGTAACTCTCAAAAGGAACCTGTTTTATAAAAGGACAAAATCCCCAAAATGTTCTTCAGTTGTTCTGATTGTTTGAGAAAAAGGAACTGGTATCATAAACATGGAAATTTATCAAGCTTTTCATGAATATCACTTATGCGCCTTCATGTGCACAAACAATCTTCACAGACTGAAAGGTTTGAGGGTAGTACTCCTGAGGGGGAGCTATCTAAATCCTCTCCAATTCAATTGGAGGTTCCTCAAGAAGAAACAACTCCCCTCATAACTCTAGCAGAAGCTGTCTCATCAGTCAAAGCTAGAAGAATAATTGCCTATGACAATATCATAAAAAGGGCAATCTTATCACATTTATGTGACAGTGCTCTGCAAGGTGCACAAAGGTTTGAGGCTGGTGTATATGACAGTAACCCAGTCAAATCCTCTCCAATTCCAATGGAGGTTCTCACTACAAGTGGAGGACAACACACTATCACAACCACAGAGCAATCTGTGAGTCAAACCGTGACCCCGGTCATAGATGCTTAAGCGTTTTTTTCCTGGTGAAATGAGTATGATTAGCCCTATATGGTTTTCCTCTAATCATATGATCACGGATTACCTCCTCTCAGCCACCTCTTAAGTCTGTAGGTCAAACAACATTTGAGCATTTCATGTGAGAATAAGAGAAAAGATTGAGTGAAAAACAAAGAATAAGAGAGGCAGGATCCTTCCTGGCAAAAGGAGAGGTAGATGAATGCATGGATTTAGTAATCCTTGTGAGGGAACTCTGACTCTCAAAAGTCATGAGACTAGTGCAGTGAGAATTGGTGAGACCACTTATTCAAAATAACATAGAGCTTAGGATTTTTTTTATCACTAACAGATTTTTCTGCAGATCTAAGTGAAACTGCTATTGTTTAAAACTTATCACCATGTATCCCAATGAAGCTTGAAGCTGCAGACAATGTTCCAAATGGACAATGACAACAACTTGAACAATGTGCATTTAGCTGGATTTTTCTTCCTGGAGATAATGTCAAAAAGGGGAAGAATATATCTAAATGCCAAAATAGCTAATGGATGTTGAATAAATCTAAATGCAACTCAACAAAAGAAGACCTGATGGGAAGACTGGTTTTTGTTTCTGCATTTAGTTAAAGTTTTTGACATCATCAATCAGAACTTGTGCATAATTTCATAATGAACAAGTTGGGGGAGATTGTAATATATAATAGATGATGTCAAAGAATTATGCCTCAGAAGAATGTCAAAGATTACTGGAGGTAATAATATCATCAACAACAGGCAAGAGCAGAATATCAAAGGATGGGAGATTTCTGAATATAAAAGCTGGCTCTTTGTCAAGTTACAGGATAGGGATGTTAGCTAGATATCCTAAGCCAGATTTGCTGAAACTAATAGAGGCTCTAGCTGACACCCCCATCCTAGAAGAATTGGAAATACTTGTGCAAATTAAGAACATAATTGAGAAAGAATCAGACAGCTCAGTCTTTACTTAGTTATTGTAAACTATCCAATGTACAAGTATTGTATAAGCTTTTGTATCATTTTATTTTCATTCTTTAACTTGGGGTTAGTCTTATTAACAGGCATGAATTTGTGATAAGCAATCTTCTCACAAATTGGGGGAGATTATTGTGCAAGACATGCCTGTATCATAACAAGACTAAGTCATACAGACAACCCTAAGATTAGTTGTATTGTAACCTTAATCTGTAATTCATACTTGTAACACTTAATGTCTGTAAAATATAAATGGAGCAGACTGGAGCATTTTTCTCTGAACAGTGTCAATCCTAAGAATTCTATCTGGAAGAAGATCAAGAAGATCATGCCTCAGAAGAATTATGAAGAAGTTTGGAGTTGAATAAATCTGTTTGGTGTAAAACATTCTAAGTCAAGATCTCTACAAGTCACATAATTAGTGTTATAGAGAAATCATTCGAGAACTCCAGAATGACTTATCGAGAAGTCATTTAAACTCCAGAGAGTACCGACGGATGAGTAACATCTACCCGACGGATGAGCAATATCTACTCGACGGATGATGAATGTCTACTCGACGGATAAACCATCACTACTCGACGGATAAACAACATCCACCGGGTATAGAGAACTCAGGAATTGTCTGTCGAGAATTCAGAGATATCGACAAGTATACATTCATTAGAGAACTCTGAGTTATCGATAAGCCAAAGTCCATTAGAGAACTCTGAGTTATCGATAAACCAAAATTCACTAGAGAACTCAGAGTTGTCGATAAGTCTAGGCAACAATGAAGTTTCAGAGATATCGACAAGCCAACATGCCTATCGAGATGTCGAGTTCTCTACGACTTAATTGGAGATCTCGAAGTGAAGAAATTTCTCTAAGTACAGAATTGCAGAACAGTTCAATATCCAAGATTGCAAATCAACAAACAATTCACACATCTGGATTGACAAGTCTACAAAAAGCAGCTTGAGAGATGTGCAAGATCAATGATAAAGATTAACTGACAGAGGAGATTAAAGTAATCACGGGAAACTAAAGATATGCTAAGCCAGAAATGGAAGATTTGCTTTTCTATAAATAGAAATGACAAGTGACAGTTTAGAAAAGATAATAGCATGTTTATTATCCACCGTGTAAACCAGCAGTTAACTGAGTTATAAAGTTAGCACTGGTCCTCTAGTTAAGTTAAGGAGAACAATTAGATTAGAAAAGTTGTGTGTTCTCTCTCAAGAAAGAAGCTAAGTTCTAAAACAAGAACTTAGAGATTTTGTAGCAAAACACTGTTTGATTTTTAATATAAAATTAAGTGAGTTTTGAAGATATTTGTTTTACATATTTGCTCAACTATTTATGTTTAACATCCATTCTACTAAATCATTAACAACAACCAACTGCTAAAGCCTAAGTTGATCGAAAATCAAACATTTAAGCCAAAACACATTCACCCCCCCTCTGTGTTGTATTCATACCTAACACGTTCTTCATAAAACTTAACTCTTAGCTTAGAGTTACATATATTTTATAAATTTTCTTTGGTGAATAAAAATATATAATTAAAATTTTAATTCACAAAAAGGAATATAAATTTTAATTATATAATCAAAATATCTAAAAATATGTGCTAAAAGTTAACGTTAAATATTAACTAGTATAATAGTCTGTACTAGGCACGAGCCATTCTCTAGTACTCATTAAAATATCTATCGACTATCATTTTGGATGTTAGATGTTAAATATAAAAAAATCATTTTGCAATAAAATTTCTACGTTATTCATCATGCAAGCTTAAAGTAAAGAAGTAAGATTAAACGGAAAACTTAAAATTACAATTATCCATGACATACAATTTCATTTATATATCTTTTACGAAAAGGAAAATAAATTGTAAAATACAAAATTCTAAAGTAATGATGTAGAATACATAATATCTTTTTATATTAAAAGGAAAAATATCTTTGTGGGCCATTCATGATCATTCTGTTTTTCAGTTTCGTATCAGAATCACTGTTGTCGTTAACTTTTGTAAGTGATAAGCACTACAAGACACGAGTGACATCAAGACATGAGTGACAGTGTATTTATCAAAGTGTTTGATAACGAAATATATTTAAGATTTTAACTTGGAATGCAAAGAATTTTGAAATGATATTCTTGATATAATATCAAGTATTTTTAAAATATTTTCAATGTGTCAAGTATTAAAATGGTCACTGAAATGGAGCTCATATAATTTTGTTCACCGATCTCAACAAGTTACAATTTACAGTTAGTTGAGGTGGTCTAATTATCAGTTTTTTCATCTTTCAATTTTAAAAATAGGTATAAATATATTTAAAAATTAAAAATAAGAAAAAAAACATGGCTATTAAAATTATATACAAAGTTTTGTTCTTAGATTTATCATAAAAAAACCAAGAAAAGTTACTTTTATTTTTTAAAAAACTTTAGTATATGTTTTGTTAGAAAATAAAATGTGAAGTACATAATAATTTATTTGAAGTGTAGTAAAAATATCACTCGAAATAGCTTATATCCAATTATTGTTTAAATTTGTTAGTGATGAAATATTTTGTAATATTTTATTTTTTTTTTCTTTTCAGTCTTTGATGATTCTGGCTATGATAGATATTTTGGGTAAATGTAATCTTTGAGTTCAAAATTTGTCGATATTAATTGTAGTTTATGTAGGTCCAATATTTATGGGTGTCCGGTAATTGAAACTTGTTATATTTGAAATCGACAATGTCTCCGTCCAATTTTATTGATATCGTATTAAAGTACCCGTACAAGATTGTTATATTAACGGTGACGACGTGTACTTAACAATATATGTATATCGCATGAGATATGTATTTGAGAATATGTTATAGATGACTCTGTTGATATAAATCATAAATGAATTATTTTCTAGTACAAGGATTAATATAGCGTAATTTTAATCGTTGACGACTTTCATTTGTGAATGATTTCAACCTTTCTTCACATATTAATTAAATAATAATATAATAATATTTATATTTTTTAAAAATTACTTTTATTAATTCGACTCAATTGTCATAACTATGTGTTTAAATTTATAATTCTTTTAGAATTTTATAAAATAATTTTGTGACATTTGTCGTGATTAGTATAATAATATTTCTATAAATATTATAAAATGAATCTAATCAAATATAATTTAGTGTATATATATATATTAATTATTTAAATTATATATATGTTGTTAGTAATAAATTAAGATAAAATATATCTATTGAACTATTATATATATTCCATCTTAAATGTACAAAATTTAATTTAAATTTGAATAACTCTACTTCATATCATGTTTATTTAACGAAATATTACGTATATGTTAATTAAAAAAATATTATATAATAATATGATACAAAGTAGTAAATGTAAAATAAAAATATAATTATAAGTTATTAGTAAGTCTCAGTAATTGAAATACAAAATATTTATCTTTCGATGCTTGGGAAGCAATGCTGGAGGCTGATTACAAACCCAGATAGTTTAGTGGCTCGGGTTTATCGAGCTAAGTATTATGCTCGGGGGGAGTTTTTAGGTGCAAAGTTGGGAGGCAGCCCAAGTTTTATTTGGCGGAGCATTTTCGAAGCAAAGCAAGTGATTTCCTCTGGAGCTTGTTGGCGTATTGGATCGGGGAAGGACGTTCAGATCTCTAATCAGCCTTGGCTTCAAGATTCTCATAATTCTTATATCAGTACTGAGTCCTTATCAATTGTGGGTAGAACTGTCGACTCACTCTTCCAAACGGGCACTAGAGATTGGGACTTGGAAATCATCAGGGATATTTTTAATGATAGAGATCAGAGGTGCATTCTCAACACCATAGTTGAACATCAACTGGATAAAGACACTCTCTTCTGGAAGCATGAGCAATCGGGGGATTATTCTGTTCGAAGTGCCTATAAGCTGTTACAGTTGCAGAAAGGGGTATGGAATGTAAATAACAATCTTTCTTTTTGGAAGACAATTTGGAGCACAAAAGCTCCACCGAAGGCCTTACATTTGATCTGGTGTGCTGCTAATAATTGCCTCCCCACAAAAACTCAGCTAAGAGAGAAGCATGTTCATATTGATGATCGATGTCCAGTTTGTGATAATGGTGTGGAGTCGATTATTCATGCTTTGGTTGAATGTACTGTAGCTGCTGAATGTTGGCATAGTTTCGATACTGATTTGCAAGTGCAGTCGGGAATGAGTTTTTCGGATTGGCTACATGCTAATACCAATGGCCAGACGATGTCGAGGAAAGCTAAGATGCTTACGCTATGTTGGTCGATTTGGCGTGCTAGAAACGATCTTGTGTGGAACAGGAAGAGATGGTCGGCAATGAAGATTGTTGCAAAACCTTGGGAGTATCTTTCTCAATGGAATGGAGCTCAGGCCAGAAACTACAAGGTACCACTTCAACCCATGCTTGCTGGGGATGGTGCGGTTTACTGGGCAAAACCTAAAACTGATGTAGTAAAGATAACGGTGGATGCAGCAATTTTTTCTGACCAAGGAACATGTGGCATTGGCATCATCTCTCGGGACCATGATGGTAGCTTACTGGGAGCTAAATCAAAACAGTATGCAGAGGTGTTGAATCCTTCTATGGTGGAAGCCATGGCCATAAAGGAAGCTTTGAGTTGGGCTAAGGACAGACAGTGGAGCTCGGTTATACTCGAATCAGACTGCCTGCTTGTGGTGCAACTGATTCGTAGCGCAACACCAATGAGATCGAGGTTTGGGCAAGTAATTGAGGATTGCAGGAGATTGAGGAGTCATTTTAACAACTTTGAGTTGTACTTTATTAAGCGATCTGCGAATATATCGGCACATGAACTAGCTCAGGTGTCCCATATCTATCCTGATTGCATTTTTGACTGGAGGTCTGTTCCAGTTAAAGTCAAACATTGTATCTTGAATGATTTGAATGAGTATTGAAATTGCATTTTCGTCAAAAAAAAATACAAAATATTTATTCGTTTAAAAACACATAATTATACCTAATATGGGCATGATTAACAACAAACATGGTTCAAGTAGTAAAGTGGTTAGAGGTTAGAGCGAATTTAAGATCTAGGTTTGATTCCGTGGAAAAATATTTTTTTTCCATAAATAACACATAAAATGGTAAAATAGTCATTTCAATACGAAATAAAAAATCTCATGATTTTTTTCACCATGTTCTCCTATTTATACTATTATATTAAATACAAAACAATAAAAATTTGGTTGGTAGCCGGTCTAGTCATCGTAATTATAGTAATATTTAAAACACTCTCATAAATAGATTAACATTTACAATATAGTTATTTAAATAAAAATAAAATTATAATATATCTAATGGTCTAGATTTAAATAAAATAATATTTAATATTTACCCGAGCCAGACTAAATAAAATTATACTATTGATCCAATCTTAGATATAAATTAAAAATAAACTACATTACATACGGTTAACTGGATATGTAGTCTTAGACTAAAGCAAAATAATAAGGACTCATAAAAATTTGAAAGAAAATTCATTTGATGATATAATGTCATCAAAGTAAAATAAAATAATTAACCGGCTAAAGAAAATCAAAAATTAAAAGAAATTTCGTTTAGTTGATATAATGTCATAAGGCTAAAATAAATTTATATATTATCCATTCGGTATAAAACAAAATAATATTTACCTGAACTAAAATAAAATTAAACAAAAAATTAAATATAATTAACATAATTTAGTTGATATAACGGGTCTAAGACTAAAACCAAGATTTGTTATCTAATGCAAAAAAGTATAATAAATAATATCGATTTGGCTAAAAATAATTTTTATTGAACCATGCCAAAACAAAAATATTTTAAATATAATACGTTGGTCGATATAATGTCATCACGCTAAAACAAAATATATTATCTATTCGATTTAAAAAAAAAATATATTCATCATGGGCTAAAATAAAATTAAAAATAAACTAAATATTATTATACAGTTGATATAATGGGCCTAATATTAAAATAAATAATGTATATTAGTGATCTATGTTAATCTAAAATTAAATTCCAACTAATTAAAACTGATTCTTATATTATTAATTCGTGTTAAAATAAAATTAAAATCTACCTAATTAGTTGATAAGTATAATGTAAGCTTTGAAGAGTACAATAACTCAACCCAACCCCTTAAAAATGAAATATTAAAAGTTTTATACTAGATCTAGATCTACGGGTGGAATATTTGGTTTATATAATTATGTGTTACTTCATTTTTTATAATATATATTATTTTAATATGATAAAAATATTGATCATTTCTTAGTCAGTATAATTATGTCGGACTAAAATAAATCAAAATATGATATTTATTCGGGCTAAAAATTAAACAATTAATTCATGTTAAATTAAAATTAAATTTAAAATATAAAAATAATTAGAACATTTAAAATAAAATAATATGTGCTTTTTTTACCATAAATTCGGGTTTGAACAAATTAAGCTAAAATAAATCTGAATATGATTAGTTGAATTTGGCCGGTATACCAAACTAAAAATAATTCGTACACTATTGATAAATAAATTTCAGAAGTTAAAATTTTCATTTTAAATTAAATTCAAAAAATATATAATATTAAAATACTCCGTGCATCTCACGGATTTTAAGCTAGTTCATATACCAGAGAGAAAAGTACTAGAGTATTAAGATATTTAAACGTTTACGGAACCAAATTTCTAATTCCTTCAGTCCTAAATGATACGGGTACTCTTGATTTTAGTACCTGCATCAAATTATATAGTTTATTTTAAAACTTAGTTATATAGTTATATTCATTCTTAAATTTAAAAGTTTATATCAAATAAAAAATATTTTTTTTATATTTTTTTTAATATATAATTTAAATTTAAATTTAAATTTTATTAGCGAATATTACTGTGTAAAATATCAAATACAATTATTACTTAAAAAAAATATGAAAATGAGAATTAGTAAATCGATTCTCCTAATAATTTCTCCGGTTCATTTTTAGATAATAGTTGGCAGCTCAAAGTGAATATAGACCTAAGTTTGAATTTTACTTTTACATATAAGAAATCATTTTCTATATGAAGTTAAAAAACTTTGAAATATTGATGAAAGATATTTATTTGCAAGACCTATTTTATTTTTGTCATTTCATTTTATGTTGCAGCAATACCAAACACACCCTAACGGTGCAAATTAGCCTTTTGTACGAAAGCTTTGGTCACTGATTTGGATCAGACTAGTTTTGCATAATCATATTACAAACATTTTCTTAACTAATCTTACAAGCTTAAAGACAAACATGCACCAAATAATTTTTATAGGCAATCCAAAATTATCTTAATACCATCTGCAAGAATTATTTATGACATGCAAATCATTGCTCAGAGGATAAAGTATTTTTTAAATGGTCGAAAAATTTGTCTGCCAGAACACAGGGCAGGAGTATAACTATATAACCCAATGATATACGACAGTTCCTGGGTTAGATTTCATTACGACTATGCTGAGTAAGATATCGGGGCTTAAAAAGATAATTCATCTCACTTTCTGTTAACGTGGATCCTGAATTTAGCCTCTGCTTCATCCTCAAGTATAAAAGCACATTCATCTCCTATTTGCAGCATGCATGATATGAAAAAGTTTCTCCAGCCGCTTGTCAGAACTTTAATGCCATGTTTGTTATGGTAGAGGACTGGCCAAACTCGTCCATCTGGACCTCGAAGGAGTACTACCTTCTTCTCAGACGCCCATAATGCGACTGATGTTGGCAACTCCTGCTCAAGTTTAAAAAACAATATATGAAAATTATGCACTTGCGAAATGCATACCAAGCTGCACTTAGCACTTTTTGGCTTAGCGTAGAACAAACTATAAAGAGTAACAAAAATAAAGCTCTTATAAACGAAAATAAAAGTGTGTTTAATATTATTCAATAAATCCTGCAAGATTTTGCATAGCTTTTCAGCAGATTTTATATTGCTTAGTAACCTCTTTACAAAAAAAAGCTCTTATAAACGAAAATAAAAGTGTGCCTGATATTACTCAATAAATCCTGCAAGATTTTGCATAGCTTTTCAGCAGATTTTATATTGCTGTAGTAACCTCTTTAACATTACAGATGATAAAAATAATAAGTTATAACAGGCTATTCAATTAGGTACTACAACGTAAATTTAATTTATTGTAATTACTGGTCAGGTTGAGATCAGGCTTAACCAGGTCATTTCAGTTTTGTTCTATGAGAAATATTTCATCATTGCGACTAAAATTGAATATTGACTTGAAACTCCTAAATGCCAGAGTGACCTTTTGTAGTTAGTCTATCTACGCCCTCTCCAAGAAAATGATCATGATAAAAAAAACATTTTAGGTGGTTCATTAATGTTTTTCACTTCAAAGGTGGGTGTAACTTTGGAGTCACTTAAAAAAGTGTATGATAACTTGTAAAAAAAATTACAATTACATTTTCTCAGGTTGTCTAAGAGATGACAAGAATAAAGTAACAGCAGGGGATATGATGCAAGGCAAGAAAAGTTTGCACATTTCAGGGAATTATGGGAAAGTGCTTTATAAGAAATGATTTCATTTGGAAAGTACTGACAAAAAACAGCAAACAATGAAGTGCATAAAAACATACCAGAAGCTCATGGCTTCCTACAATGGCCAGAAAAAAGAAAGCAGATGCATCCAACCTGTCGTCATTAGATAAATCCGCAGGTTCATTTTTTACTACACTGCGGACTTTATTATTTCGTGCAAGCCCACCAATAGTTTGACCTGACCTATTGTTAGAATTTTGATGTTCTCCTGCAAGATTTCAAGCAAACACAGATAAGCAAGTCTAACAAGTACACTGGAACTCTTATATCATAACGAGGTGCTATACCCAACTCTATTAGCTCTGTTTTAGGTAACTTCACAATCTCACCTTCTCAACAATATTAGATTACAAAACAAGTACATATTTTTTTTTTACAAAATCGCAATTACTACAAGCACAAATGGCAAGACTTATGCATCAGGAAACATAGGATTTCATTAAAAATACAAAACGGCAGCAGCTTGGAAAAATACGAGTTTTGAATGTCAATTTGATTATAAATGCTATGCAGTAACTATGAAAAAAAATAAGCTATGCAATGAAGATGAAGCTAAGTTGGGCCAAACATCAGTTGTTCAAGCTCCTTCTATAAAATTTAATGAGAACTCGCTAAACTTACTGAAGACTGATAAATTTTGGCTTGCTAGAGCAAATATCAGGCAAGCTTCCTAAAGAAGCAAGTTCTGTTGGTCTAGGGGGTTATTAAGTTAAGTTAAACATTGTGCGATTCTCTACTTCTTTTGGTGCGTTGTTTTCTTACAGGATTTAGAAAGAAACTTGTTGTAGGTGGTGTAGTAATACTATTTGGTAATATTCCATAATAGAATAATGTGTGGGGATTTTAAGATCTTTCCTAACCTGGCTTTGTCCCCTTTAATCCAGTAAAGTGTATCATGTATATGAGCTTGCATGTTACTGCGCTCGACATTGTTTTATTTGAAGATAAAAGAAGAGAGATGTAAAAAGTAACTAACTTGAATGTTTTCTATTTCTTGCAGCTGCTTCGATAACTCTCTTCGATGACACTGTTGAACTTCCGCCACAATAATCATTGTTAAGTTCTTCCACGTTCTCCCTCTCTGAAGAGGTATTGTTATTGTTAGACAATGTTGAAGCAGCCACTTCTGCAGGTGGTTCCTCGCTCACTATCTTTGCAGACACTGGTTTGTCATTTACATTACCTGCAACTGCATCAGAATCTGTCAAGGTATAAGCATGAGGACTTCTTTTACCACTAATTCCGTCAGGTTCAACTCCAAATTGCATCTCAGAGTTTAAGAAATTCAACAAAGGAGTCCTATCTTCCTCTTGTCGGGATATACCATCTCTGTTAATCATGTAGAGCGGATCTGCATCACAAGTAACTGATGCAACAAGTTGGTATTTACCATTTTCATTTTCTAAACTCAAGGGTTTATCCTTAGACATCGGTTGGCTGTGTGTTCTAGCTTCAGAGTCTGATGTGCCAGAAAGAGCTGCATTGTGCTTTTTAGTTGAGTGATTAGAAAGATTCTGGCACTCTGCAACGGCATTACAGTTTCCATCAATTTCACTTCTCTTTCTTTTCTTCCCATTTGCTATGGGGAAATTGAGCTTCTCAAAACCAGTATTATTAAAAATTTGAACAACAAAATGAGAGTTAATAATATAATGGAATGCCAGAACATATCCCACTTTAAGGCCATGATCTTCATAAAACTTATTCCATCCCTCTCTAAAAGCCAACCGACCATCTTTAGTGCCTAATGTTACTTCCCATTGCTGACAATTAGTGTCCTGAAGAGTACAATTGTCACCAGCAACCAGAACTGGAATAGCTTGAGTAATTTTTCGAGGCAAAAACTGCAAAGATATGTAAGTAAAAATTATTAGTTTGTTGATGAGGAATTCGGTACTAGTGACCAGCCAAAGCCAACATCATAAGGAAATACACACATGAGACACCCTTGAAAGGAGGGGCAGAGGCAGCAAAGTTCTGTAAAAAAATCGTGGCATGCCAGTTTGGAAATTCTGAAACCTAGTCCCCTTTATTCTTTAATACTCTTCCAAAAAACACTCAACATGACATCATAACTTTTAGATATGTGTGTATATATTACATGCGGGAGATCAGGAGTCGAACTACTGGTGGTGTCTGCATGTGTAATTAATTATCAAAAAAAAAATTGGATTTGTGTATGCATTACATACCACATGCCCCTTTCATGTCAACTAGTAAACTTTCTTCTTACACCAGTTTCTAGCTATACAAGGTTTTCTATTTCTAAGATAGATTATTAGTGAGGAACTGTACTAAGTACAAAATTTAATATATATTCGCATCCCTTGCAGACCATTCAATTACCTGCATGTATTATTTTTCCATTTTGGATGTAGAATCATGTAAACATTCTTTCTTTACACTTTAATTTTCTTCTACGGGCAGATTGAGCACAAGTAACAAAGATACGTGATTATGCATTAAAGTTTGCAACAACAAATGTCTAAATTAAGTTTAGCAATTTACTCATGAAAACAAGGACCTAAGAATGAATATGCTTAAGTTGAATAGAGAGAGCTCAGAGAGGAGTTAATGAGTGAACCGAATAGAAAAACTTTAATCAATTGAACAAGTACCAGATCTTTCGAAATATCATAATTCCCAAAAAGGATCTTGGTGAAAGAGGTAATAAGAGGCGATGGGTCTGATTTATTTCCATGAAACAAGGAACACTTCTCTTTGCACTCGTCACAGGCTTCCCTATCCCCCATATCTCTGTTTTTGCAGAACCGATAAATGTAGCTGCAATACCCTTTTACATACACATTAATAAATAAATAAATAAATTAATATGGTCATATCATAAGCATAATAAACAAGATGTAAAGATAAGCAAATACGAGCTCAAACTCAAAGATTAATTATAGAGAAATAAAAAAAGATTAGATGAATTCACTCTCTTCTGCACATCCAGTAAGAAAATCAGTGACTTGATTAGGACAAACTTAAGAAAAAAGAGTTCACACTTAAAATTCGTATACATTCTACAAGAGGGGGCAATCAACTAAATTAGAAAAACCTAGCATTGTAAAACGCTTAAACAAGAGAATCTCCGCTCAACATCAAAAACACAGATGATAGATAGTATAAGCTATAGAGGAAACCCTAATTGAAAAAAGGATACGAAGAAACATAAAGACAACAAAGCCTATAATCCTGCATTTTAGTATATTTCACATGTACTGCTGTCATAAAAATCGGCCGAGTACTCATCCAATCAAAAATCGATCAAAATTAAATCAGAGACAAACCTATTCGAACTTGACCTAGTACTCAACTAACATGTAGAATAGCGTCTTTTGCATGCAATGTTTGATAGTGTTACATAGAGACTAAAAGTACCTTGTTAGACCCAAGAGAATAAGACCCCTCTCAGATTTTGTTTCTGTGTTACACCTCTTTTTTAATTTGGGACGGTAAGTCTTCTTTTCTTGTCGGGATACGATGCGAGACGTAACGTCACATTCGATAATTCTGTACAATATCTTATGCTTGGACTTATCCCCGTATATGTTCCCAAGATATAGTAAACTTTTTATTCTTTTTTTTTACAAAACTTATCATATCAATTATTTACGAGAAATTACCAAAAATATACATTTTTTAATTTTACGTTCTACCGAATTTTTTTGTAAAAATATGATTTGCAACAAAAAACAATCACATATACAACTCCTCTGTGAATTTTTTTTTTAATTGCAATTCAGGTTGCATCGGGTTGTATTTGAGTTTGCATCTGGTTACACCGGGTTGCAAAGTCGTATTTTTGTAAAAAAAATTGAAAAATCGTATTTTTGAAATTTAAAATTAAAAAATAGTATTTTTGCAAAAAAATATAAAAATAACGTATTTTCGAAAAAACCTCATTATTTATTGGGTTTTTTATTAAAAATATACTATTTTTAAAAAAATATTTCAAATATATTATCATTTTTAAATATATATAATTTTTTAAGTTTCATTTTTTTAAAAATACGATTTACAATATCTGCAACCAGTTATACAACTTTTATTTTATATTTTTCAAACTTCATTTTAAGAATGATTCGGCTGCAAACTTGAAACGCAACTAATACAAATTTAAAATTAACATTTTCAAAATCATATCACGCATCTAAATGAAAAGTTTTCTGTTAATCAGAATGGAGATATTATAATATTTAGTTTAACAAACCAAAATCAGTTTAACTCTTCGGTCAATCAAAATCGAACAATATAATATTTAATTAATCAAAATCAATATAAACACTTCTTTTTCAAAAATTAACTAAGCATAGCTAATTATGGTACAAGTTACCATCGTCTTGCACAAAAAATAATCTTTAATACATTTTAAAATTTATTCCAGTTTAAAATTCATATCTTATTAATCTGAATCAAATATCTTTTTTGTCATTTTAAATAATAATTTAATATAATAATAATAATAATAATGAAAACATCTTTGATTCTTATGAGATAGTCTTCCGTATCATGTATTCACGTGGTTTAATATCAATCACACCATTTTAAAGATCTTTAGGAAAAAACAAATTATGCGTTATAATATTCAACCAATTAGAATAAGTAAGTTAAGAAGTATGGCTAAATATGGTGCTAGTCCTTAACCATTATCTTACAAAAAACCAGGGAATTTGACAAATATACCAACTTTTGGATATTTATTTGCAATTCTAATACCTTACTTAAAATCTTGCATATTTACAATATTTTTAAACATATAAATAATTAAATTGCAAAAATACCGTCTCTCTATTCTCTTTATCATCATCCTTCCTCACCTTATATTCCTCTACCACAAACCCTGACCCTAAATTCACATCAAAATTAACATAATCCTCCCACAAATCAATCGATTTCTTATCGAAACCGCGACGAATCACATTAGTAACATGATCAAAGTAATAGCCACTCACTAAACCCCTAGCTTTCGAAACTTTATTACTCTCATTTTCTAATTCAACTCCGCGGTGAATCTCGTCATTCTCGTTGGAGATCTTTGATGGATCGAAGTCGACATCATCGAGCTCGTCGATGCGATCATCGGATCCGACGACAGTTTTGAGGTCGTCGGTGTTGGGCTTGCTGAGCAGGCCTAACTCCACATTAGTATGATATTGTCCGCTTTGGGCCGAGCCCTCACGATTTTGGTTTTGGGCACCTCCCAAAAGGTCTCATTCTAATGGAGTTATCTTGACTGCTTATTATCTAGCAAACTGCCCCTCCCACAAACGACGTGGGACAACTCCTAACACCTGTCGATTCTGCCTCCTTCAGTGTGACCAGGCTCCCCCTCTACCCATACTGAAAGTCCAACTGGCTATCTGCTCCCCCTAGGCCCATATTGGAAGGCCCGTCTGCTTTTTCCTTGAGCCCATTCTGGGGAAAGCCCATATGCCTCTTCCTAGGTCACTTCTGGAGCCCATCTCATATAATTCTGGACCGTTACAACCTGAAGCTCTGATACCACTTGTTGGGCTTGCTGAGCACGCCTTAACTCCACATTAGTATGATATTGTCCGCTTTGGGCCGAGCCCGCACGGGTTTGTTTTTTTGGGCACCTCCCAAAAGGCCTCATCCTTGTGGAGTTATCTGACTGCTTATATTCTAGCAAACTGCCCTTCCCACAAACGATGTGGGACAACTCCTAACAATATCCCCCTTCACACATCGGGCCCGACACCTGTCGATTCTGCCTCCTTCAGTTTGACCAGGCTCCCCCTCGACCCATACTGAAAGTCCATCTGGCTATCTGCTCCCCCTAGCTCATACTGGAAGGCCCGTCTGCCTTTTCCTTGAGCCCATTATGGGGCAAGCCTATCTGCCTCTTCCTAGGTCACTTCTGGAGCCTATATGAGATTATTATGGACCGTTTATAACCTGAAGCTCTGATACCACTTGTTGCTGGAAGGCCCGTCTCCCCCTAAGCCCATACTGGAAGGCCCGATCTGCTCCCCCTAAGCCCATACTGGAAGGCCCGATCTGCTCCCCCTAAGCCCATACTGAAAGGCCCGTCTCCCCCTAAGCCCATACTGGAAGGCCCGTCTCCCCCTAAGCCCATACTGGAAGGCCCGTCTGCCTTTTCCTTGAGCCCATTCTGGGGCAAACCCATCTGCCTCTTCCTAGGTCACTTCAGGAGCCCATCTGAGATTGTTATGGACCGTTTATAACCTGAAGCTCTGATATCACTTGTTGGGCTTTGCTGAGCATGCCTAACTCCACATTAGTATGATATTATCCGTTTTGGGTCGAGCTCGCACAGATTTATTTTTGGGCACCTCCCAAAAGGCCTCATACTAATTGGAGTTATCTAGCTGCTTATATTCTAGCAAACTGCCCCTCCCACAAATGATGTGGGACAACTCCTAACAATCTCCCCCTTCACACATCGGGCCCGACACCTGTCGATTCTGCCTCCTTCAGTGTGACCAGGCTCCCCCTAGATCCATACTGAAAGTCCATCTGGCTATTTGCTCCCCCTAGGCCCATACTAGAAGGCCCGTCTGCCTTTTCCTAGAGCCCATTCTGGGGCAAGCCCATCTGCCTCTTCCTAGGTAACTTCTGGAGCCCATCTGAGATTGTTTTGGACCGTTTATAACCTGAAGCTCTGATACAACTTGTTGGGCTTGCTGAGCAGGCCTAACTCCACATTAGTATGATATTGTCCGCTTTGGGCCGAGCCCTCACAGTTTTGGTTTTGGGCACCTCCCAAAAGGCCTTATTCTAATGGAGTTATCTTGGCTGCTTATATTCTAGCAAACTGCCCCTCCCACAAACGATGTGGGACAACTCCTAACAGTCGGGACTCGAGTGGATCGGAGGATGAAACGACGTCGTTTGATTGGAGGAGAGGGTTAGTGGGACGGTCAGAGGTGAGGCGGTTGTGGAGGAGAGAGACTGAGAGGAAGAGGAGATTCACGAGCTCAAACTATAATTAAGATATACTTTATGAATTAGATATGTATAATTTAGTAAAACTATATATCTAATTAAAAATTATAGTATTTTAATTGCATAAAACTAAAAATATTAAATTTTTAGTTGATTTCATGGTTGTTTTGTGGTATTAGTATTGGCCCCGCAGGGGCACTCATTTTTCGCCATTTGCAACCACGTGAACATCTTATTTTGCAACTAAATATAATTTATAACAGATTTTTTCAAATTTGTGGTTGCATATATAGTTACTAGCAGTTGCAAATATGATTGCAAATGCAACCTCCATATTTTTGCAAATATTTTTTGAAAGAGAGTATTTTTACAATTTGTTTTAAAAAATGATAGTATTTTTACAAAAAATTATTTTTAACTTAGGTATTTATCAAAAAAGCCCAAAAAGTACTCTTTTAGACGTGCCTCGTATTATTATCGCAATTTGTATAACAGTTTTCTTCGTTAATGACATGTAATTTACTTTTATATTAACCGACTCTACATTTCACAAACTAGGATTAGGGGTGCGTATAAAAGTTCGAAAATCGGATTATCCGATTTCTATTCCGACGTCCGATTTAAAAAATTCGTAATTAGGATATTTGATCCGAATAATTCGATTGGATATCCGATCCGCTTTTTATACCGGTCCGTGATCATAAATTTTCATAAAATCGAATATCCGGATCTGAACCGGTTTTTATTTTTCTTAATAAAAAATATATTTTATCTATAAATACATGATACATTATATTTCCGTTAAGATTTTTGTAGAAAAATATTTAGTGACAACATGACTCTTTCTCTCTAAGACTTCCAGAATTTCAAGTCAGTATCTAATTGACTCATCATTCCTTCATTAATATCATCAACAAAATTGATATGCGTGTGTAATATCAATATCAACAAGTTTATATTGACCATGCTTGCAGACTTGACATAAATGATAGTACGAAACAATAATTTAGCCCGCAAGGGTTGGCTCTGTTGGTTAAAGAAATGATAATTATCCTCTTGGTCATAGGTTCGAATCTCACGGGAGGAGAATTTTTGATTATGCCTCCTGAACCAGAGTCTGTCGCTTAAGTGCGGTATATCTTGGTTCACGTGGTTTGCATGCTATTATGTGAGCCCGTGGGGTTTACCCAGTGCGCACCCGAAGGGTAGCGGCTGCGGGTTCCTTACGATAAAAAAAAAATTATGTTTGACGAGTATTCTAAAAATTGGATAACAACAAATTTAATATTAGTGTAATAGGAAATATATTTATCTTGATCATGTTTGCAAATTTAGAATTGATATTTATAATAAATTAATTTATGTGTCACCATTTTTCCCAACTAATAATATAATGATAAAAGTATAGTTTCATGCATCATTAGTTTCACAACTCGAATATGTATAACTTATCCGGTAAATTATAATTTTCTTAAAACATGGAAGTTTAAAATGGATCCGGATAATCTGATTTCCGGTCCGGTTTAATCGGATATCTGAATATCTGGATATTCGGTTAAATCGGATTCAGATACGAAATGTAATTTTAGTGATCCGAAAAACCAAATATCCTGTTTGAATTTTAAAAATGGAACGGATATCCGGTTTTGCTCACCCCTAACTAAGATTTCACATATTCCAAAGTCAAGATTTTAAAGGAGTTTGTCAAAAATATTCATATTTTTAATCTATTTTTGCAAAAAAGGGTAAAAATTACATATATTATTGTAGTAGAAGTTGAAAGCCGTTGAATATGAGACTGCATTTCATTTCAGGTAATACATAAGGAGACAATCTTCGTTATGTGTTCAACAATGATGGCCTTCTCAACAATGAGGCTATGAAAATTCTGGGTATATGGGTGGTTATTATCGTGTTTCTTTCTCCGATTTTGGATTTTGAAACATAGGTGTTCACATGCAAAGTCTGTATTGCCATTGCAGGTTCCTACAGTTCCCAATCGGCTTATATTTCATTATCATCAACGTCAGTTCTATCTTTAAAATGTGCATCCGTTTTTAATAAACCCTCCATCTTGTAAGCAATTAAGATGGTAGAATTGCACGAGCTAAATTGGGACAATAATATTGTATCTAATTACTCGTCTAAAATTGATGTGCCTTGTTCGGAGATCTTCTTTCTTAATGTTGTTCTTATTCTTATGTTAATGCTTGCTCTGATGTTGTTAGTAGTCATATTAATGTGCTTGATTTGTAGTTTAGTTTGTCGTTTGTTTATTTTCCTAAATTATTTCCGTGGACCGTGGGATCCTCTTTCTATTTAATATAATTTTCAATTAGCAAAAAAAATAATTAAAGTAAGGGAAGATGGTAACTGTAATATGAAATCTGGAAACTCGTGCAAAACACATCGCTAATTACTAAACTACCAAATGACTTTGCATGACACATGGAAATATTTAATAATGTCCCCAAATTTTTACCAAATGACTTTGCATGACACACGACAACATCTAATTTGTGGGCGCATATGTATACACGCGGGGTCCATGTCACTATTATTAAACTTACCAATTATTCAAGTGACACATCAGCATTTGGGTAATTTTTGAGGTAAAAAAATGGGGTATCTAGCATTACTCCTCGAATAATTCAGCAATTGCTTGTAGAAATTGCCTATCAATTAACTCTGAAATGCACCTTAATCGTCTTGCTTTTGTTTGTTTGTAAGGTATGTTCAATAGGTGTATCGAGTTACGCTTGATTAATTTGTCAGACCCGGGTGGCGACTTGATAGGCGAAATTCGTTTAAGATTTTTTTTTAAAATATGATCCATCTTTACATACATTTAATTAAGTTGCAAATCTATTTGTCTTTTTTAAGGGAAAAAGGTGATTTTATTAAAAAAAGATGTAGGATGATTTTCGGAACATATCAAGAATGTGACGAGTACGAGAAGAGCAAATGTATGATCACGCAAAGAACTGCATGGTCACGCTGTTGAGGACATATGATGACATTCCCACGCCGCTGAATTACATGAACATGTCAGACCTGAAAAATACAACAGGATTGAAAAATATAACAGTAGCTTTTGAGGAACAAGAAGGCAGATATTATATGCTCATGCTTCATGATGCATGATCACGCTGCTTTTAATTATTATGTTTTTTAATTATCATTTATTTTTATTTATTTTAGGATTTTATATCCCTGTATAAACAATCGTATGATATAACGTATTAATTATCCTTTATTGAATTAAAAAACCTTTAAGAGTTTTCTCTTATATTTTCTGGTAAATTCAAGGTATTAAAGAATTTCTTGTATAAGAGTAATTGTGGGAATTAACGCTTGTTTATCCTACACTTTCCTGCTTCGTTAGTTAGTATCAGAGCAGGCTTGATCCTTTCTTTTCATTATCTGATTTATTACGGGAGAATCAATTACCAAAACATAACTTGCAGAGGTTATGTCGGCTTTTACACCGACTCTCAAGGCTTTGACAAACGGGACGACTACATTGACGGATAAATTGAATAACAACAAGAAGCAACGTATAGGTGAAAGGGAGGATATGAATCTAGTCCCTCGAGATGAAAAATATAATGTTGGTGAGAATTATGGCTTGACGTTGAATATGGGTAATCGGCTCAATGATATTGTAAATGCTGTTATACCATTATTTTTATGGGTTTCTTGGATTTGATGAGTTTCTTAATTGGTATATTGATGTTGATAAATTCTATGATGTTATGGGTGTTCCTGAGAGTAAGCAGGTGAAAATGGTGGCTATCAGGTTAAAAAGTGTTGTTTCTATATGGTGGGATAAACTTGTTATAACGAGGGAGAAATAAATGAAGAAACATGTTAGAATATGGCGGAAGATGAAATAATTAATAATGGGAAGGTTTTACCAGAGGGCCATGAGTATAACATGCATATTGATTGCAAACAAGAAGATACAACGGCTCAATATTATATACCTGATCATATTGACAATGTGTTCGATAAAAATCTTCATCCAAAACCGTGCTTCTTGTTGAAAGTGGGAAAAAGAAGTGTCTCAAATTGTTAATACAAAAAATTTGGAAGGTATGGAGATAATTGGAGAAGGGTGTAGGATAATGGATTCTGCAAATTATCCGTCTACTGATTCTTTAAGAGTGGATGAAGTCAACAAAGCAAGCAATGATGAGGATGTACAAGAGCACAACAAAGAAAATATTAAGGATATTTATAAAGATGAGAACAATAACGATGAGGAACATCTTGCTGAAAGCCTACTAAACCTGTCATTGGTTACTCATAAACCGGTGGATGATTCACACCATCAGAGCTTTAATCAATTATTATGTATGATGAATCCTCAAAATTCTAAGATTGTGGTAGATTTCAAATATCCAGAGAACTTTAATTTGAGGGAGGTGGTTAATGAAATTAAATTACCTCTACAAATTATGTCGTAACAGATAATATTATTTGGAATAACACAATGGTTGTTGATGTCATAAGTAAAAAAATTATGATTGACATTACTAGTTTAAAGTACAAAGATAATACATCTTTTGATAATTTTGATGTGGAATCGTGTGAGTTAGTATTGGGTCGACCGTATTAGTTTGATGTGAACTCATGTCACAAAAGTAGGGAGAAAGCAATTGACAACAATGAAGGGTATGTTTTGTATCCATTGGAGGATAAGATTGCCTGAAATCCCTCTTTTAAATATGTGATGGTTGTTTCTGCAAGTAATGGGTTTAACAAAGTTGAAGTTTGTTCACGCTCTAAGTCGGCAGTGGTTAACAAAATGTTGTGAGATTAATTCAAGTGTTATTTTCGTAATATATGTTAATCTTGGAGAAGAGTTCAGCTACAAAGTTCCAATAAGGTCATTTCCTTTAGAAGTACCATCATGACGAGATTAACAACAAGTCGACATAATTTTTATTCTAGATGAAAAATCGAGGTTGCGGTCTTTTGAAGTGGAGGAGTCTGACGTAGGATGATTTTTGGAATATATCAAGGGTGTGATAAATACAAGAAGATTAAATGTATGATCATGTTGTGGACTGCATGGTCACGCTGTTTAGGATATATGATGGCATGCTCATGCCGCTGGATTGCATGAACATGCCAGAACTGAAAAATACAATAAATGCTTTTTGTTAAGTGGCATTTATGTCCACTTAGAATGCTCTATAAAGGCTTGAATTAGTATATTATACTCGAGTTATTTGTGTATTTGATGCGTTTTTGTAATGTTTTTGCATTTCAGGCATAGTTGGAGGAATCACGAGATTTAACATTATTTTGGTGCTAAATTGGTATCAGGAAGGTGTCTTGAATAAAAGCTCGTGGATCGCCATCTCAAACCAGCCAGAAAAACAGAAATCAGAACTTTTTCCAGAAGATCAGCGCGCCCGCGCTGTAGTAGCGCGCGGCCGCGCCGGGTGAACAAAATGTCAGTGCGCTCGCGCTGGTGAAGCACACGGCCGCGCCAGGTCGGGTTTCAAGAATCCTGTTTTGAATAGAAGATTGATTTCTGGACTTCTCTGCTGATCAGAGCTGCTATATAATGATAACTTAAGATCGTTTTTCAGAACAAGACGTACCAGAGCTTAAGGAGAAGACGTAAGAAAACCGTATAGCACAATTCAACCAAGGCGAAGAGGATCTAGTTTATTCTTGTGATTTTTTGTTTTAAGTTGTAATCTTGGATGCTAGTTTTCTTATTTGTTAAACCTAGTACTCTTGTTTAACGTACTTGGTTTATTATCGTATTTATAAAGACTTAGTTTATTATACCATGCTTTCATCGGAACCCACGGTGATGATGAGTTCGGTTATGGGCTAATCATTATCGTGGGGTTCTAAGGGATTTCAATAGTTAATATATTTTGATACCTTAGTGTGTCGTGATTGTATGAATATAGGGGCTTAGAACTTTCCATGCTAGCATAAGTTCATGTAATTGATATGCATGATTCGTAGGTAATTTTAACCATCTTACTTGCCCTATGTAATCATGATAGATAACTTTTACATTAAACCGTTATGTTGTCAAATTCTATAGACATATAGGGTCTCAATATAATTAGTGTCTATTCAACTTCTATCTCTTTTATGGATGTCTGGTAGTAGGGTATTCGTACAGCGAAAGTTGGCATTTACTAGTTTCGTGTTATCTGATTATTGTCATCACCATTGCATGCTAAGGTTAAAAACGAAAAGGCTATTGAATGAAGTAGTAATGAAGTTAGAATCCCATGTTTGTGTCATATAAGTAATCAATCCTTTGAATCTCGTAGTTAATGTTAGTTAGTATAATTTCTTAGTTAATTGTAGTTATAAATAATCTCAATTTGTGATCATCTTAGCATTGAATAATAACCATACCATTGTTTCATAAGTACATTGATTAAAATTAACCTAAACCAGTCTCTGTGGGAATGAACTAGAAATAATTCTATATTACTTGCGATCACGTATACTTGCAAGAATATTAGCGCGTGTTTTCATCCTATCAAGTTTTTGGCGCCGCTGCCGGGGACTCGGTGTTAATTTTTAGTTTATGTGCTTGACATCAGTGTTCGTTTAAGTTCATTGACTCAGATATTTTACTTACTTGTTTGTTTGTTTGTTACTTTTTCAGGTACTCTAGAGAGCATGTATGCTAACGCGTTCTCAACTTCGAAAGAGAACACTGGAAAAAGCAGAGGAAGAAGTAGTTGAAGAAATCTTTGTTGAGGAAAAAGTTGAAGAAGAAGCTCTTGTTGCAATGGGTGAACCAGAGGCAAATATAAAGGCTTTGATGGACTATTCTCAGCCGAAGATCAATGATATTCAGTCTAGCATTGTCAGACCAGCCATCGCGGCTAACATTTTTTAAATCAAAGCTAGCATAATTCAGATGATACAGAATTCAGTTCAGTTTGGGGTTCTCCAAAGGAAGATCCTAACATGCATATTAGAGATTTCATCGAGATCTGCGACACTTTCAAATTTAACACTTTTACTGAAGATGCTATTAAGCTAAGGCTTTTCCCGTTTTCTCTGAGGGATAAAGCTAAGATCTGGTTACATTCTCTACCACCAGGCTCTATTACCAAATGGGAGGAACTTACTCAAAAGTTCCTTACTAAGTTCTATGATGAAGACAATTTCAATCAGGAATGCTCTTACTCAATTTACGCAGCAGTATGGAGAGACTTTGTGTGAGGCTTGGGAGCGATATAAGGAGATGCTTAGAAAGTGTCCTCACCATGGGATGCCTGACTGAATGATCATTAACTGTTTCTATAATGGGTTGGGTGCAACTTTTAGACTCATGCTTGATGCAGCATCAGGTGGATCCTTATGGGCTAATAGCTATGATGAAGCTTATGAATTAATTGAACTGATGGCTGCTAATAATTACCATAATCCTTCTCAGAGACTAACTCAAGGCAAGGTAGCAGGAATTGTGGAGGTAGATGCAGCTACCGTAACACCCCCAAATCCGGGGTCGGGGATCCGGGTTGTCACGAGTTCCATTTCCCTTAATAACACCCAATCTTAATACACAATCAACTACTCTGTACTGTGACCCCACAATAAACACATACACCACAAGTTATAGTCTCAGAGATGAATATCCAAAAATAATCACAAGTCATTTTATTCCACAATTATATGTCAATACACCTTAAAAAGGTTTCTGAATAAATTTACATTTCTTTACCATTATTACAATTCATAATTATACATAAGTCTGGTACATCATAAGTTGAAAGCCTAGCCTATTGGTAGTTCCTACCTCAGCTACAACGACATCAACGCCTATAGGAAACTGCGGAACGTTTCCTAGTCGCTTGCAAATCGGGAGCTTGGTCCTGTTCATCTTTTCTATCTGTTGTTGTGTGATGAAAGAAGAAAGCAAGGGTGAGCAGCAAGCCCACCAAAATAATATGTATAATGATTAACAATATATGAGCCTTCTCATAGTACTCATGAAAGTCTTGGTCTAAAGAAATGAACCAAGTTTGATATCTTAATGCGATGAAGTCGCAAAATATTCAGTATATATACATATATACTTTTCAAAATCTTGGAAGTCCTCTTCCATACATAATATACACAGAGTTCCAGTTTATAACTGTATAAAACTATCGTTGCAAGGTGATCTCATATATCTAACCTTGACTCAACGTTTTTCTGAAAATCTTTGACATGCATAAGATAATCATTTACTAGATATAAGTTTTTTAAAAGATGAAGTTACAAGATACCCCAATATACTTATATTTTTCCAAATACTACTTGAACTACCACCGTTCAAGTTATAATTAGTTCAACAGTTCATCACATAGATGAGACTACAAGATAATACTTGAATAGATTCAATCTTTAAAATATCATCAAAATAAAATGAAGTTATGAGATACTTCATTTAATGCAAACATCATTTTGAAAACTTGACCCTGCCAACACTCAACAATCGCCCAACCGTAGCCTTTCTATCGAAGTGCTCTGGGTAGTGTTGCAGAAATATCCAATTGGATGATGAACTCATTACGGGAGTTTGCCGCGCCAGGAAGACCACTTACGATGATCAGTCGTAGTAGTGCAACCCCACAATTTTGTACATGTAGAGGAGAACCTGTCGGATTTACTTGTCAACCGAACACTGAACTCCTAAGGAATGGACCGCCTTAGCGAAACTTCCAGGCTATTTGGGCCAATATAATAAGGCTGGGCCGGCGCCACTCGACCACTTACGCCACTCCTAGTTCAGATGAAATCCATGACTCTGAAATGTAAAGCTCGTTCCCCCTTTCCCCAAGTAGAAACTTGTTGATACGGCTCCACCAAGAAGTCGTATCTAGTTGGAAAGAAAAACTCACCGATATTTCCCAGGCGATGCCTGTTAATGGATTAACTTGTTCCAAGAATTTTACTTCCCGAGTGTTGGGTAAGTAATCAATTCATTTATCAAAACAGCAACCTTGTTGCGAATATAAAACACACCACAGAGCCGGATCCCTCAGGTTTTGAGCGAGTATTTAAATCCCCTTCGAAAGGAGGATCTTAAATATAAAAATGAGTTTTGGGATCCGCTCTAACTTTTAAAAATCATTTTGAAGACTCGCAAAACATTTTTAAGAATGTTTGGAGTGATGCTGATTTAATAAGGTAAATCAGTCCCAATATATTAGAAAATATCTTAATATTATTATTTAAATAATATTCCCATAAAGAATAATCTTTATAAAAATAATTGAAGTAGAAGTTTTAAAACTTATACTTGAAATGAATATTAAATAACCAAAGATATACCTATACGAAAGTACTATCTTTATTTGAATAATCAAAAGTGAGTTTGATTATCGACACCTTATTCTTTAATAAAATAAAGAATATATCTCAGCAAATAATCGGAGTCATAGATCCTCAAATGAATATTCAAATAATATTCAATAAATAAAATAAGCTGAGTCATAAGCCCTCGAATGAATATTCGAAATAATATTCAATAATAAAATAAAGGAGTCATAAGTTCTCGGATGAATATTCGAAATAATATTCAATAATAAAATAAAGGAGTCATAAGTCCTCGGATGAATATTCGAAATAATATTCAATAATAAAATAAAGGAGTCATAAGTCCTCGGATGAATATTCGAAATAATATTCAATAATAAAATAAAAGAGTCATAAGTCCTCAGATGAATATTCAAAATAATATTCAATAATAAAATAAAGGAGTCATAAGTCCTCGGATGAATATTCGAAATAATATTCAATAATAAAATAAAGTTATCGAATAAACCTTATTCGATTAATAGTTTTGAAAACTATAACCATATATATATATATATAAATATATATATAAAATCTACTCGGGATCCTCGACTCCCGGTTTTAGAAAATATTTTCACCTTTGGGTCCCTATACAAAGGGTATACGCAAATTACTGCTATTCTCTAGCATAGGTATTATCAACTGAACCAACAGATATATATGGCAAGAATACGAAACAGGCATGCATATATATACCATATCAGCATGCTTCAATATATCGCAACATTTGCTAATTAACCAACATGCATCTATCATAAGATAATGCATATACATATATACATCACAACAACAGTATAACGGGTAGAAAACTTGCCTGAGCGACTGGGGGTGATAAAAGGCTCGGGACGAGTCTGGTAACCTATAAACAATAAGTAAGTTGGAATTAAACCAAAGTCACTTGTAAATCTATACTTTAACTAACTTTAGACTCTAACACTTGTTTTGCGCTTATTGATTCTCTTAAGTTACTCGAGTACCCTCGACTCCACCATTTTTAATAATTTAACCATTACGAGTTTTAAGGCGATTCCTTTGCGAGCGTCTTACCAACTGCCTAACATACTTAACATAATTGTTTCATACATTAATTAACCCTTTAAGGTCTTTAACCTATGTTTCAAAGTAAGGCGAGGGGAAATGTTTTGTTCGCGAAATGCCGTTACTTAAAACGGTCGTTTCTCCTAAACCGTACATCGGAACCAAACGAACTACATATCAAAATGAAGCTTGTAACATGAACTATCTAAACATGGCAATGGTCAAAATAGCAGGGGGTTCTCGGGTCCTAATGTTATGAACAAAAGCAGTCTAAAGTAAATCGGACATTACGACGACTATGTTTACGCGATTTCCCAATTTTATACCCTTCCAATTCAACCCATAATCAAGCCACAATCACATCCCAATCCAAACTCCATCCATACCACATCCTAACAGCCCCAATCAATTCAATATTAACATTTATACTTATGCTTAATCTTGAATTTAACTATACTTAAGTTCTTTTAACCAAAACAACAAGATTCACCATCCATTTCACTACCACTCCAACCCAAATTCTAAACCAACAAGCATTAAGCTACTATATCACCATAACAACTAGAATCATCCTATTTAACAAAGTAAAGCTAGGGTTTGGAGATGATATACCTTCCTTGAAGTGGTGTGAGTAGCTAGGAAGCCTTAAGAAGTCTTGAGATGACTTGGGGATGCTTGGATCTTAAAGGAAATCACAAGAAAATCAAGTTAAAATTCTTGAAGTCACTATTTATTGTATTCTTCATTGATTTCTTGAAGAAGATTGTGAATGATTTGGAGGCTTAAACTCATAGAATAGCCATAACTATGCATAAGGAATACTAGGTAATTATCTTACCAATTTAGGAAGCCTTGAACTTGAATTTTGAAAATTGTTTTCTTTGAAAATGGCAAAAGTCGAGAGCAAAGGGAGGATGAAGGAGAATTTTGTGTTTTTGTTTTGATGAAAATGAATATTTGCTTGGTTGGTTGAATTAGTTTTGCTTTGTTTTAGGTCAATTACCCATTTACCCTTGATTTTGTGTGGTTAATATTTCACCACATTTCCTTCCCTCTTATGTCATGCTTGCATCACTTTGTGATGTCATCACCCCTCCTTTGTCCTCTTTCTATTGGTTGGATGACACCATCCTCTCTTATCCCTTTGATTAACTTCCTAATTGTTTGCCTAATGACCGCTGATCTGTTATACGGTTCGCTTAACTTTCGTTTTCGTTTATCGTTTGAGGGATCATACCCGGGATTTTATTACTTAGGTTCCCTTAACCTTTCTCAATATATTATATTCCTTTTATGATCCTCTCTTATAATCCTTTAATTTAAATCCTTTTTATCCTGTTACCTTTTACTCAATTCTTTCCGTATCTAGTGGATTTCCGGGAAAAACCAAAGTGTTCGGAATTGGATTCTGACGATCTTTACATACACTTATATACCATATAGAGTACTAATAAAATCTCTTAATATCCATAATAGAACCCCTACATAGTGTGGCATGAAAAGTTTTCTCATTCAGCTAAAACACTATTCATAAGGGTTACAAAAAGTTCAAAATTTTGGGGTTATTACAGTCTCCCCTCCTTAAAAGGATTCCATCCCGGAATCAGATAGAAAATTAATAGGGATACTCTCTTAGCATTGAACTTTCTAACTCTCGAGTAAATTTTCCCACATTGTGGTCCTACCACCAAACTCTGCCTAGTTTAATAACCCTTCTCCTAAGCACTTGTTCCTTTTCACTCTATAACCCTTCCTGGTTGCTTTATATAGGTTACGTCGGGTTGCATGTCTATGCGCTCATATGCCCCAATTTATCTGGCATCCGAATTACACTTTCTTAACATTGATACGTGAAACACGTTATGAACTTGCTACAGGCTCGGGGGTAGGGCTAGCTCGTATGCTATCTTCCCAATATGTTTTAGTATATCCAAGGGTCCGACACATTGTGGACTTAGCTTTCCTTTCTTTCCGAATCTCATCAATCCTTTCCGAGGGAATACCTATAACAGCACTAGGTCCCCTACTTCCTATTCCTTGTCCTTTCGTGTCAAATCAACATATGTATCATATCCATCTTGGGCTACTACCAGCCATCCTCTGATTAGATCTATCATATCCTTGGTCCTTTGGACCACTGCTGGTCCGAGCATTTTGCGCTCTACAACTTCATCCTAACATAAGGGGGATCGACATTGTCTTCCCTCAAAAATCTCATAAGACGACATCTCGATACCTGACATACGATCTATTGTCGTAAGATAACTCAATCCGCGTTAAGTGATCATTCCAATTTCTTTCAAGTCTATTGCACAGACTCTCATTATAGCTTCTAGCATTATAGCTTTTGCTTCTCACTACCCATCCTTTTCCAGTTCGTAGTCGCTACTACCTTCCGTTCCTAATATTATACTGGTTATACTTTTGCTCGTTAGCGTTCTATAACCTTTTAATAACCACGTCAACCTTAGTATCACGAATGTGTTTCCATTCCGAATACTACCACAACTTTATTACTCCTTTTTCAGCTGTTTCTATTTCCCAAAGTTTGATCAATCATATAGAAGTAAAGGAATTTGTTGAGAGATCACTATGATCATGAACACTTGTTATATCGCATAGTTAGTACAGAAGGTGGCCAGCCTTTAGTACTTGACAAGCAATTAAATAATAGATGGTATCCTACTAGGCTTCTATCACACAGATAGATAGTCATTCGGCAATACCTCCCCTTCTGGAAGGGTTGTTCTTCTCAGCTTACATGGAATGAAAAGAAGAGAAAAGAACGAACTGAAGAGAATTGTATATTCGTAAAAAAAAATATTTTATTGCCATAAAATATCTGGCTCGGAATCTACCTCTGAACTATAGAGGTTTGTCATAGGAGAACAAAACATATATGTATTTATATCAGCATCAAGTATTATAGCATCGTATTTCACATGCCTAAATATTTTTGCTATTCCGTCCATCATTCTACGGACCCATGCTCTTCCTCGAGCTTATACACAATCACCTTTGAAACTCCTTTGATATCGAAAATCGAACCTGGGATCTCATTCTAGACATCATCGTTACTTGAATTCTATGCTTGCACCGTAACCTTCCTCGTATAATAATACGACTCTCTATTGATAAGAAAGAATAAATATTCAATAGGTAGATACTCTACTTAATTAGTCTATCAATGATAACTTATACACTACCACGACCCGTTTAGCGGTACTCAATCTCAACATCCATTCCAATACAACTCTCACGGTTGTAATTAGCTCGTTACTCGCAGAATCATTGCTGCCTTACTATGGTCCACCACTGACCTACTGTCGTCATTCACATTCCATGAAATCTTAATATCTAACCATACGGAGTCCATACATGTTGTATCAAATCCTTCTAAGGAGGTAACATAATCACCATTCCTGATTCATGAAGAACACTCCTGATCCTGACATACATACATGACATGAAGCAGATAAAATTGCAGAAGAGTTTCAATCAAAGCAACGATAGCAGGTTAATACCATTCTAAATCATATGCCTTAAATAGAAGACTTACTCAAAGGTTCGTCTAGTCCTTTTTGAAACATGGTCCTGCCTTATCTCAAGATAGTATCTTCTGAGATAGATAGCCTGCTCATGGCGATTACACGAATTAAACCTTTACCAACTACTATTATGGTTGGGTATTGCACAGTCATCAGAAGGAATGTCAATCTTTCAAACCATAATACAACCTTTACGGCTTCAACCATTATTACTGTATTCCTCTGGCACGAGCGCCTGTAATTATCCTCTTACATTTAAAGTGTCGGCCACCTCTTTGGCCTTTCCTGATAGTAATATTTCCTTACAATCAATGTCATCTTAACCACTTTCACTAATTTTCTACCCCATTTCAATCACACAGCTTATGTGAAGATGTTTTCCTTAAAATCTGATGAGTAAAAAAAACACCATTTTTCCATAAGTTATTACCTCAGTCTTTAGAGGTTAATCACTGTCGCGACTGACTCTCGATCGTACTTAGAACATCTTTTATCTTAGGTCCTAATTGCCCTGACTAATTTCGACCTTTACTGGTTCGATCCATACTTTCTCGTGGTTTAACACGTGCCCCACTTGGCATTATTATAATTACGCCATATTTCCTTCATCAAAATTTCTGTTCTTGAGAACTTTGAATATTACCTTTCTCCTTGTAAAACTTCTAAGGTTATCCTTAAATCCTTCATCAGGTACACCCTAGGCACATGGCGTATCAAGATACCATTTATTAATACCAGAATCATAGTCTTTATACTTCTGAAAAATTTCTCCACTGATCCTTAAAGGTTGTTATTACCTTAATCCTTCATTCTATACTATCAAAACTCATACTGTCCCTATTAAGGGTGAAATGCCAACCTTTATGCATTCCCCCAGGATTCATTTTAAGTTACCGATGTTTTATCCTTAATTCCACCTTTAAAAGGTACATGCATCCTTCCATGGATAAATCAAGTCATATAACCCTGATAAGGGTGTCTTATTCAATCATTTCCACCTCGATAGTATATGCCTAATTTCACAATAACATCTGTATTCAAAATGAGGTCAATCAATATGGCCTCCAAAAGATAACAACGGTTATCCGCTTTTCTTGCCTAATCTGGTAATGATAACAAGGATGTTCTGGAAGATATTGGTCGTGTTCAACGTGAACCTCTTCTTAATAATTCCTTATTTACTTTTGTTATTTATCTCAACAGTCACCTCAATGTTGGGATATCTTTCATATCTGGCGTCTCCCTTTCTGGGTATCATGCCACCGGTCTTACACTTCACCTTCTTGAAGGTCACTTCCTTCATCCAATTTTCTTAATTTCTTACTTTCTTGTCTCCTCAGTCTATCCGCGTCTCATTATTTATCCTTCAAATTATCTCAAGGTTTCCTCGAATCTTCCCAACTTACAGGGGATAAAATATATGTATCTCTTATGCCCTCAACCATCAATTTTAACTCATGGTGAATCACCCTCATCCTGACGATTATATACTTTTCTATTTCTATTGCTACGAGTCTTTAGGGTTTCCTCATACCCAACTCCCTTATCATTCCTCAAACTCTATTGCCGTTATATTCCTTTCCACTTCAATTTCTTTTTATTTTCCTTTCTCTTATCATTATTTCATGAACCAACACAACATAAGCATTGATTTCAAACATCCCATCATTCTGGATTCGTGTCTTCAGAACGAATCTTGACAACTTTTACAACTTAGATTCATAATTCATCATACTCTTCTGCCTTTGTTCTGGCTCTAAAGCTTTTACACTATCTCCATAACCTTGGGAATTAATTTCCCGAAAACAATTGACTGAACTTTAATCAGTTTATTATAATCTCTGGCTCCATGCCTTTCTAGGTCTTTCACCAGTGGGTGGCCTCTCTCTTAGAAGGGTAAGTGACAAAAACAGTCTTTTGTGATTCGTCCATCATTTAGAATCTCAAATGATTCCTATATTTTCTTTAGCCAGGCTCTCGCCTCTACTGGGTTCGCTTGTTCCTTGGAACTCTGAGAGCTTAGCGACTTAAAGGTCCTGAAAGAATTTCCCACCGCACTGTCTCCTCAGGGTGGTGGTTAGGGATAATAGTCTAAGTTCTCTTGAGACAGGTCCATGAATTACCGTATAGGAGTACCGTCTCGGTTCTCCTTTCCTTACTCGACTTCTGTTTCCTTAGTCTGAACGTTTCCTCCTCCTCCCCGTACTTGGGGTTATCTTATACGTTAAAATCCTCATTTTCCACTTCATTATGTTATGGGTTCCTTCTATCTTGATGGCGTCCTCCCTGACTATCACATTCAGGGTTTGCCCTAAATCTTATTCCTTGAACTATGACTTTCATCTAAGATCTCATCTTTAAGCTCTTAAACATTTGGAACCCAAATTCTATAGGAATACCTCATTATTCCCTTATCATCTCTCTCGGTATTAATCTCATATCTATTTGTTGGCTCTCTGCCTTCATTCTTCACTTTTACTGGCACAATATGTTCTTTTCCAATAATTCGGGCTATATTGCAATCTCAAACAGCTTTTCGGTACCGGCTCCGGTTACCTTCACTTCTATTTCCATTTTCTCAAAATCTCTTATAAACTCCCCAAAAGACATTATCATCTTAAGTCTCTCCTTTTTACTAAGGGCATCAGCCACCATATTGGCTCTCCCCGAATGATAAAGAATCTCCCAATCATAATTCTTGATTAGCTCTAACCGCCTCCTCTGGCGTATGTTGAGCTCTTTCTACGTAAAAATGTACTAGAGCTCCTATGGTTTGTGAATCTCGCACTTCTCTACATACAAGTAGTGCCTCCAATCTTTAGGGCAAAACTATTGCCACGAGCCTAAGCTCATGGGCGGGGATATCGAATTTTATATTCCCTTAATTGTCTTGACACGGACGTGATTATCTTGCCGTGCTGCATAAGAAGCACCCAAATTCCTTATGCGAAGCGTCACTACAAATCACAAAATCTCCTTTTAACATCCGGCAACGCCAACATAGGGGCCGTCACCAACCTTTGCTTCAGTTCTTAACAGCTGTTCTCGCATTTCTCTGTCTATTCGAACTTCTCAGTCTTATGAGTAAGCCGCGTTAAAGGGGCTACTATCTTTACAAACTTGAACGAACCTCCGGTAGTGACCGACCAATCCTACCTCTGGTAGTCGCTCTAACCATGGTTATCAATTCCACAGTGGTCCTTTATTCATTCTTGTCAGGATCCTCCACGGGATCCTCCTCAACCACAATCCCTTCTAGGACAGCATCCTCAACCGCTACATCCTCAATATGAACATCATCTGTTCCTGCGTTAGGACGCTCTATCGGATCCACAATCTGATCTCCAATAAGTAATAAAACATCATCGCGTTGTTGCTCCTCAACCTCAGGGTTCGGAGTCCCGCTACCATATACGATAACAAACTACGCTTCTATCGCTACATTTATAAGGGTTCCCTTAAGGGTTTTAACTGTCGGTGCTATGTTAGGTAGCCCGACTATGAACTTGGCAAGAGTTCTTATTATCTTAATGAACTTATTATCTTAACGTCACATCATCTCTGAGGTTTATAACGCTTAACTCTGATACCATTTCTGTAACACCCCCAAACCCGGGGTCAGGGATCCGGGTTGTCACGAGTTCCGTTTCCCTTAATAACACCCAATCTTAATACACAATCAACTACTCTGTACTGTGACCCCACAATAAACACACACACCACAAGTTATAGTCTCAGAGATGAATATCCAAAAATAATCACAAATCGTTTTATTCCACAATTATATGTCAATACACCTTAAAAAGGTTTCTGAATAAATTTACATTTCTTTGCCATTATTATAATTCATAATTATACATAAGTCTGGTACATCATAAGTTGAAAGCCTAGCCTATTGGTAGTTCCTACCTCAGCTACAGCGACATCAACGCCTATAGGAAACTGCGGAACGTTTCCTAATCGCTTGCGAATCGGGAGCTTGGTCATGTTCATCTTTTCTATCTGTTGTTGTGTGATGAAAGAAGAAAGCAAGGGTGAGCAGCAAGCCCACCAAAATAATATGTATAATGATTAACAATATATGAGCCTTCTCATAGTACTCATGAAAGTCTTAGTCAAAAGAAATGAACCAAGTTTGATATCTTAATGCGATGAAGTCGCAAAATATTCAGTATATATACATATATACTTTTCAAAATCTTGGAAGTCCTCTTCCATACATAATATACACAGAGTTCCAGTTTATAACTGTATAAAACTATCGTTGCAAGGTGATCTCATATATCTAACCTTGACTCAACATTTTTCTGAAAATCTTTGACATGCATAAGATAATCATTTACTAGATATAAGTTTTTTAAAAGATGAAGTTACATGATACTCCAATATACTTATATCTTTTCCAAATACTACTTGAACTACCACCGTTCAAGTTATAATTAGTTCAATAGTTCATCACATAGATGAGACTACAAGCTAATACTTGAATAGATTCAATCTTTAAAATATCATCAAAATAAAATGAAGTTATGAGATACTTCATTTGATGCAAACATGATTTTGAAAACTTGACCCTGCCAACACTCAACAATCACCCAACCGTAGCCTTTCTATCGAAGTGCTCTGGGTAGTGTTGCAGAAATATCCAATTGGATGATGAACTCATTACGGGAGTTTGCCGCGCCAGAAAGACCACTTACGATGATCAGTCGTAGTAGTGCAACCCCACCATTTTCTACATGTAGAGGAGAACCTGTCAGATTTACTTGTCAACCGAACACTGAACTCCTAAGGAATGGACCGCCTTAGCGGAACTTCCAGGCCATTTGGGCCAATATAATAAGGCTGGGCCGGCGCCACTCGACCACTTACGCCACTCCTAGTTCAGATGAAATCCATGACTCTGAAACGTAAAGCTCGTTCCCCCTTTCCCCAAGTAGAAACTTGTTGATACGGCTCCACCAAGAAGTCGTATCTAGTTGGAAAGGAAAACTCACCGATATTTCCCAGGCGATGCCTGTTAATGGATTAACTTGTTCCAAGAATTTTACTTCCCGAGTGTTGGGTAAGTAATCAATTCATTTATCAAAACAACAACCTTGTTGCGAATATAAAACACACCATAGAGCCAAATCCCTCAGGTTTTGAGCGAGTATTTAATTCCCCTTCGAAAGGAGGATCTTAAATATAAAAATGAGTTTTGGGATCCGCTCTAACTTTTAAAAATTATTTTGAAGACTCGCAAAACATTTTTAAGAATGTTTGGAGTGATGCTGATTTAACAAGGTAAATCAGTCCCAATATATTAGAAAATATCTGAATATTATTATTTAAATAATATTCCCATAAAGAATAATCTTTTAAAAATAATTGAAGTAGAAGTTTTAAAACTTATACTTGAAATGAATATTAAATAACCAAAGATATACATATACGAAAGTACTATCTTTATTTGAATAATTAAAAGTGAGTTTGATTATCGACACCTTATTCTTTAATAAAATAAAGAATATATCTCAGCAAATAATCGGAGTCATAGATCCTCAAATGAATATTCAAATAATATTCAATAAATAAAATAAGCTGAGTCATAAGCCCTCGAATGAATATTCGAAATAATATTCAATAATAAAATAAAGGAGTCATAAGTCCTCGGATGAATATTCGAAATAATGTTCAATAATAAAATAAAGGAGTCATAAGTCCTCGGATGAATATTCGAAATAATATTCAATAATAAAATAAAGGAGTCATAAGTCCTCGGATGAATATTCGAAATAATATTCAATAATAAAATAAAGGAGTCATAAGTCCTCGGATGAATATTCGAAATAATATTCAATAATAAAATAAAGTTATCGAATAAATCTTATTCGATTAATAGTTTTGAAAACTATAACCATATATATATATATAAATATATATATATAAAATCTACTCGGGATCCTCGACTCCCGGTTTTAGAAAATGTTTTCACCTTTGGGTCCCTATACTAAGGGTATATGCAAATTACTGCTATTCTCTAGCATAGGTATTATCAACTGAACCAACAGATATATATGGCAAGAATACTAAACAGGCATGCATATATATACCATATCAACATGCTTCAATATATCGCAACATTTGCTAATTAACCAACATGCATCTATCACAAGATAATGCCTATACATATATACATCACAACAACAGTATAACGGGTAGAAAACTTGCCTGAGCGACTGGGGGTGATAAAAGGCTCGGGACGAGTCTGGTAACCTATAAACAACAAGTAAGTTGGAATTAAACCAAAGTCACTTGTAAATCTATACTTTAACTAACTTAGACTCTAACGCTTGTTTTGCCCTTACTGATTCCCTTAAGTTACTCGAGTACCCTCGGCTCCACCATTTTTAATAATTTAACCATTACGAGTTTTAAGGCGATTCCTTCGCGAGTGTCTTACCAACTGCCTAACATACTTAACATAATTGTTTCATACATTAATTAACCCTTTAAGGTCTTTAACCTATGTTTCAAAGTAAGGCGAGGGGAAATGTTTTGTTCGCGAAACGCCGTTACTTAAAACGGTCGTTTCTCCTAAACCGTACATCGGAACCAAACGAACTACATATCAAAACGAAGCTCGTAACATGAACTATCTAAACATGGAAATGGTAAAAATCTAGCAGGGGGTTCTCGGGTCCTAATGTAATGAACAAAAGCAGTCTAAAGTAAATCGGACATTATGATGGCTAGTTTACGCGATTTCCCAATTTTATACCCTTCCAATTCAACCCATAATCAAGCCACAATCACATCCCAATCCAAACTCCATCCATACCATAACCTAACAGCCCCAATCAATTCAATATTAACATTTATACTTATGCTTAAACTTGAATTTAACTATACTTAAGTTCTTTTAACCAAAACAACAAGATTCACCATCCATTTCACTACCACTCCAACCCAAATTCTAAACCAACAAGCATTAAGCTACTATATCACCATAACAACTAGAATCATACTATTTAACAAAGTAAAGCTAGGGTTTGGAGATGATATACCTTCCTTGAAGTGGTGTGAGTAGCTAGGAAGCCTTAAGAAGTCTTGAGATGACTTGGGGATGCTTGGATCTTAAAGGAAAAACAAGAAAATCAAGTTAAAATTCTTGAAGTCACTATTCATTGTCTTCTTCATTGATTTCTTGAAGAAGATTGTGAATGATTTGGAGGCTTAAACTCATAGAATAGCCATAACTATGCATAAGGAATACTAGGGAATTATCTTACCAATTTAGGAAGCCTTGAACTTGAATTTTGAAAATTGTTTTCTTTGAAAATGGCAAAAGCCGAGAGCAAAGGGAGGATGAAGGAGAATTTTGTGTTTTTGTTTTGATGAAAATGAATATTTGCTTGGTTGGTTGAATTAGTTTTGTTTTGTTTTAGGTCAATTACCCATTTACCCTTGATTTTGTGTGGTTAATATTCCACCACATTTCCTTCCCTCTTATGTTATGCTTGTATCACTTTGTGATGTCATCACCCCTCCTTTGTCCTCTTTCTATTGGTTGGATGACACCATCCTCTCTTATCCCTTTGATTAACTTCCTAATTGTTTGCCTAATGACCGCTGATCTGTTATACGGTTCGCTTAACTTTCGTTTTCGTTTATCGTTTGAGGGATCATACCCGGGATCTTATTACTTAGGTTCCCTTAACCTTTCTCATTATATTATATTCCTTTTATGATCCTCTCTTATACTCCTTTAATTTAAATCCTTTTATCCTGTTACCTTTTACTCAATTCTTTCCGTATCTAGTGGATTTCCGGGAAAAACCAAAGTGTTCGGAATTGGATTCTGACGATCTTTACATACACTTATATACCATATAGAGTACTAATAAAATCTCAGAATATCCATAACAGGACCCCTACATAGTGTGGCATGAAAAGTTTTCTCATTCAGCTAAAACACTATTCATAAGGGTTACAAAAAGTTCAAAATTTTGGGGTTATTACAGCTACTGCTATAGTTGCTCAGCTTGAGGCTTTAACGATGCAGGTGGATTCTTTGGCTAATTATGGAGTTAATCGGATCACTAGTGTCTGTGAGCTTTGTGCTGGTGCCCATGAGACGGAGCAGTGTGTTATTTCTAGTGAATCAACTCAGTTTGTGAGCAACTTTCAAAGGTCGCAGCAGCCAGTTCCAACCACCTATCATCCCAACAACAACAATCATCCTAATTTCAGCTAGAGCAACACTCAAAATGCGGTGCCACAGCCTTATCAGCAGTATGCAGCAAAACAATACAACCCTTCTGATTTTAAGCAACCGCAATATGCACCAAGACAACAACTTCAGTTGTAACAATCTAATGCAAAATTTGAATTGGAGGAGTTGAGGCTCATGTGTAAGAGCCAAGCGGTGTCTATGAAGACATTGGAGAATCAAAGCATATTGCCAATGCCTTGTTGAATCATCAATCTGGCTCAATACCTAGTGACACAGAAGTTCCAGGTAAGAAGGAAGTTAAAGAGCAGGTTAAGGCAATCACATTGAGGTCTGGGAAGGTTGCAAATCCTGAAAAATCTCAAGTTTCGGAAGAAGAAGCTGTGAATGAAGAAGAAGTGCAGAAGGAAGCAGAAGTGGAACCAAGAAAGACTATTGTGGAACACACTCCTCCTGAGGGTAATACAGGGGAGAAATAGATCTATCCTCCACCTCCTTTTCCTAAGAGGCTACAGAAGAAAAAGTTGGATAAGCAGATTGAAGTTTCTGGAGGTGTTCAAGAAACTTCATATCAACATAGTGTACCTTTAATGGAAGCTCTTGAACAGATGCCTAGTTATGCGAAGTTTATGAAAGGTATTCTCTCTCGGAAAGTGAAGCTTGATGACTTAGAGACCGTAGCTCTCATGGAGGAATGCAGTGTTGTGCTGCAACAAAAGTTGCCTCTGAAGATTAAAGATCCTGAAAGCTTCACTATTCCTTGCACTGTTGGAAACTTGTCATTTGACAAATGTTTATGTGAATTGGGAGCTAGCATCAATCTGATGCCTTCGTCTGTTTTCAAGAAGTTGGATTTACCTGATCCAAAGCCTACTTATATGTCCTTACAGTTGGTCGATTGCTCTATTATATATCCATGAGGCATTGTGGAGGATGTCTTGGTTAAGGTGGACAAACTCATCTTTCCTGCTGATTTTGTAATTCTTGATTTCGAGGAGGATAAGAAGATTCCCATAATTTTTGGAAGGCCATTATTGACTATTGACCGAACCTTGATAGATGTGCAGAAGGGTGAGCTTACTATCCGAGTACTAGATAAGGATGTGACTTTTAATGTGTTCAATGCCATGAAATTCCTGACTGAAAATGAGGAGTGCTTAAAAGTGGAGTTGGTCGATTCTGTGGTTACTTTAGAACTTGATCAAATGCTAAGGTCTGATGCCTTAGAGAAGGCCTTGTTGGGGAATTCAGATAGCGAAGATGACGAAGGTGATGAGCAGTTGCAATATATGAATGCTTCTCCTTGGAAGAGAAATATGGATATGCCTTTTGAATCTCTTGGAATGTCATAACTGAAAAAATGTTAAGGGGCGACTCAAGCCTTCTATTGAGGAACCTCCCACATTCGAGCTTAAATCATTGCCTGAACATTTAAGGTATGCTTTTTAGGTGTTGCATCTATTTTGCTTGTTATTATTGCATCTGACCTTTCAAGTAGTGATGAGGAAAAGCTCTTAAGAATTCTGAGAGAGTTCAAGTTGGCAATTGGATGGACTATAGCAGATATCAAGGGAATCAACCCTTCTTATTGTATGCATAAAATTCTGCTAGAGGAAGGTAGGAAGCATACTATCGAGCAACAGAGAAGGCTTAATCCAATCATGAAAGAGGTTGTGAAGAAGGAGATTCTCAAGTGGCTAGATGCAGGGATCATCTATCCTATTTATGGCAGTTCTTGGGTGAGTCCAGTTCAATGTGTGCCGAAGAAAGGAGGCATCACAGTTGTTGTTAATGAGAATAATGAGCTCATTCTTACTCAAACAGTCACGGGGTGGAGAGTTTACATGGATTACAGGAAGCTGAACAAATCCACAAGGAAAGATCACTTCCCTCTTCCTTTTATTAATCAGATGCTTGACAGGTTGGCTGGGCATGAGTACTATTGTCTTCTGAATGACTATTCGGGTTATAATCAGATTTGTATCGCTCCAGAGGATCAGGAAAAAACTACCTTCATTTGTCTGTTTGGTACTTTTGCCTTCAAAAGAGTTTCTTTTGGGTTGTGTGGTGCACCTGCCATATTTCAGAGATGCATGATGGATATCTTCTCTGACATGATTGGTCAGAATGTGGAGGTATTTATGGACGATTTCTCTATGTTCGGTGATTCTTTTGACGAGTATTTGTAAAATCTTGGCGCTGTTCTTAAAAGGTGTGTTGAGACCAATCTGGTTCTCAACTGGGAGAAATGTCACTTTATGGTGCGACATGGCATTATTCTTGAGCACATGGTCTCTATTAAAGGTCTTGAGGTGGACAAGGCCAAGGTGGGGGTCATCGAAAACCTTCATCCACCAATTTCTGTTAAGTGAGTCCATAACTTTCTTGGTCAAGCGGGTTTCTATAGGCGGTTCATAAAGGACTTCTCTAAAATCTCTTAACCTTTATGCAATATTTTAGAGAAAGATATCCCTTTCAAGTTTGATGATGAGTGTCGATCTGCTTTTGAGATCTTAAAGAAGAAGTTAATCACGACACCTGTCATAACTGCACCTGATTGGAATGAGCCTTTTGAGATGATGTGCGATGCAAGTGACTATGCAGTTCGAGCAGTTTTTTGGGCAGAGAAAGAACAACATATTCCATGTGGCCTACTATGCTAGTAAGACCCTCAATGGTGCTCAACTGAACTATACTACTACTGAGAAAGAACTCTTAGCCATTGTATACGGTTTTGAGAAGTTTCGATCTTTTTTGCTTGGAATGAAGGTGACCATTTTCACTGATCATGTTGCTATTCGCTATCTCGTCTCAAAGAAGGACTCGAAGCCTAGATTGATTTGATGGGTTCTTTTACTTCAAAAGTTTGAGTTAGAGGTCAAGGACAGGAAGGGTACTGAGAATCAAGTCGTTGATCATCTCTCTTATTTAGAAGATCCAATTGCAACTTCACAGGATAAGACATTGATTAATGAGTCTTTTCCCGATGAGCAGTTGTTTGGAGTGCAAGAAGAAGAACCGTGGTTTGCAGATATTGTGAATTACCTTGTGAGCAATATTATACCTCCAGACATGTCTTCTGCTCAAAGGAAGAAGTTTCTTCATGAGGTGAAGTGGTACATGTAGGATGAGCCGTTTTTGTTTAGGCAAAGAGCTGACCAAATCATCAGGAGATGTATTCCGTATAGCGAGACAGAGTGTATCTTGCGCGACTATCATTCAACTGTTTATGAAGGCCACTATGGTGGAGAGAAGACAGTAGCTTGTATCCTTCAAGCAGGATTCTTCTGGCCTACATTATTTAAGGATGCGCATCAGTTTGTTTTGAAGTGTGATCGCTGCCAGCGGGTTGGTAATATATCCAAGAGGGATGAGATACCTCTTAATGTGTTTCTCGAGGTTGAGGTCTTCGACGTTTTGGGAATTGACTTCATGGGGCCATTTGTCTCATCTTGCAATAATCAGTATATCTTATTGGCGATTGATTATGTCTCGAAATAGGTGGAAGTCAAGGCTTTACCGACGAATGATGCGAAGGTTGTTAGGTCACACACACTGTAGAAGGGGGTTGAATACAGTGTTTATCACAATCAAATCGAATTAAAGAACTCAAGTAACAGAAAACAGACTTTATTCAATATAATAAACTCTGTTACAATATGGAACTGTCCTCTCTCAGTGATGAACAAATATCACAAGAGCTACTAGGGTTACAACGAATATTATTCTCGATAATGATAACACATATAGTGTAAACCCTATGTCTGTATTTATATACTACACAGTTACAAGATAATCGCTAATTGATATGGAATATAATTCTACTTCCTAAAATATATCAATAAGATATCTTTTCTTCCAAATATTATATTCTTCATAAAATTCTTTCTTCATGCATATCTCTTCTTGCGTTTGTCTTGATCTTCTTTCCTCTCAATCAGCAGCCTTCCTTATCTGAAAGTCTCCTTAAGTCCTGATATTATCTCCTGATAAATATCTCCTGATAACTTAAGTTCTGACCACTTAAGTTCTGACTTCAGTATAAGTACTAATTTCCAGTTAAGTACTGATTTATCCTGTTTAAGTAAGATCTGAAAACTAAACACAAATCATATTAGACATAACATTATCAAATATATCTAACAATCTCCCCCAACTTGTAAATTATCATAATATACAAGTTTAACAGATATTTGATGATGTTATAAACATTAAGTACAAATGCATGAGAATTTGACTAGATAACTACAACTTACAGTCCTTAAAGCTTTACCAACTTTAACTTTTGATAACAACTTCAGTCTGTATACACATCAGAATTTAAGCAGTTGTCGATCTTGACTTGGTTTCAATTACTAATCTCTTTGATATCAGGAGTTGTTCTGAGATAGTTCTTTAACAAACATCTCTCAGCATATTTAAGTTCATCAATCATCCTCCTTTTAGCATTCTTCAATTCAACTGTATCTTCACCAATTTGAAAGATAGCAGCCCTGAGATCATTTATTCTGGCTTTCCTTATGTCCTGATCCAGTCTGATCAAATATGCGTTGTCAGACTCAAGATTGAATTCTACAGCCTTATAACCCAGAAAGGTAGTTATAATCTTAGCAGAGTTAGGCTTCATCTCAACAATATTACCTTTGTGATCTCTGTACTTGGGACATTATGTGCTGTCAGACTTCACAGAATAAAGCTTCTTCTGTCTCTGAATTTGAGTCTTCAAATAATTTGTAGCACTTTCTGTTAATCTGTTCTTCACTTGATGTAAGAATAGAACATGTTCTAGTTCCTCAAAATACTTCAGTGGTGTAACATTCTCCCTTATGTGGTAAACCCTTCCATCTGTCCTGAAATATAACATGATGTGTTCTTTCAAGAAGGTGTGGTAAACCATCTGTACAGATTCAAGCTGATTGAATCTTTCAGGAGTTGCTCCAACACCTGGTTCACTTAAGGAAGTTGGATCATTGGTTGTGTTCTGCACTCTTCTTTCATCAGCACTACCCAATCCAGATTTATCTCTTGCTTCCTTTCCTGTAACCATTCTTGCTTCAAAACCACTTGTTGCAGTCTTCAAAGATTGAGTTTGTTTGGCTTTAGTGAATCCTGGTAGGAGTAACCTTGAGGATTTAACATGAGCAATGTCAGAGGTTTCCTTTAACTTATCTTCTGATATCAAGCCAACTTGAGCTATGTCAGAGGTTGCTTGCTTCATTGTCATTTCAGAACTTACTATATCTTGACTCTGAACAACTTGAGCCATGTCAGAGGTTGTTTGAGAAATCTTCTTTGAAATCAGAGTAGGATTAGCATCTTCAACATATATTTCTTCATCCATAGGAGGCACATAAACCTTTACAGGTTCACCAACTTTCTCTTTGCCCTTGGACCTTGGATCTATCTCCATTTGTGGTTTGGCCTTAGTTGCCTCAGGATTTATCCTTTCTTTTATCACAATGCCTTTAGCCTTAGGAAGTTTTTTTTTAACAACAGAAGCTTCAAATTTGGAGTTGACTTTTTCTAACTTAAGTCTAGCTTTTTCTTCCTTTAGACTCTCAAAGTCCATTCCTGGATTTTCTTTCAGAAATAACTGTCTTGAAATCTTCTCATCAAGTTCCAGATGTTCATCAGAACTTATCCTTTTACCAGTATCAGAAGTTATTCTTCTCCCAGTATCAGAACTTATTCTTTGACTTGTAGTTCCAGTTCTACTTGATGAAAGACCTTTACCTTGACCATGACCTCCACCCATTCCAGAGTTTCCCGGATCATCTTTGCCATCATCCTTTCCCTTCAGTGTCTTAATAGGTTTGCATTTGGACTTAAGTACTTTCTCCCCCTTTTTGGCATCAGCAGGTAATAGAAGAGAGACAAGCAATGCCACTGAGGATTGGATCTCATTGAGTTGATTTTGATGAGAAGTTTGATTCTTCAAAATTTCATCAATCTGAGACTGTTGCTTCTCTTGGGTTTTCTCAATGTAGGCAATTCTGTCAAAGGTAGGTTGGAAAAACCTTTTCTTTTCAAGTTTCAGATTCATATCTTGCTGGATCAATTTTTCTTGAATTTTATTCACCTTGTCATGAGTTATTGAGTGTTGACCTTGAAGGTGCCTTGTACTCAATCCAGTAACTCTCAGTTGTGTCTTGAAATCATCAGTTATTAGCATTTCATCAGCTTTTACAAGATGCTCAGCAAGAATCTTTTCAGAAGGAACAAAACTAACTGTGTTCCACTCATTAGTCCACTCCTGTCCTCTAGGAGTTTCACTCCAAGGTACTAGTGCTTCCCCTTTAACAAACTTCTTAACTATCTCAGCTTTATGAACAGTTTGTTGAGGTGCATGTCCTGATGGACCAGCTGCATCAGCATCTACATTTGTAGCAGCAGCTTCACTAGTAACTTCATCATTAGCAGCATAAGAACTTATAGAATCAGCATCAGCAGCATCCTCTGTTAAAAGAATAGTATGAGAAGCTATGGAGGCTTCAACATCATCCTCTAAGTGTAGATCTCCAATTAAGTTCCGATCAACATCCATATTCTGATGCTCACCTAAAATATGATCTTCAGTATCTAGATGCAGAGAAGGTGTTGTAGGCAATTCTGGATTAAAATCAGCATCAAGAAGTGGTGTTGGTGGTGGAGTGATTAGAGCTGGTGGAGCTTCTAAGTACAAAACCTCAGGCACAATCAGGTTGTGAATATCAATCTCAGCACTTGTGCCTGGGTTTTTAGTATGTACAGGTTCATTTACAGGAGACACAGGAGGAGTAGGTGTTCTATCTTGAGTAGGTTCTGGTTGTGCTGAAGGAAGAAAATCAACAACAATTGGTTATGTTGGGATCAGAGATTCCTGACCCCCTTCCTTAGCTCCTTCGGTCAGAGTTTCTTCAGAATGTGATGATACACTAACAGGCCTCCTGGCTCTTTACTTTTTATGTCTCTTTGAAGGTGGAGAGACTTTGGGAGTTTCATCAGAATACATCCTTCTAAGTCTTTTGAGAAGCTTAGAAATCCCAGTTTTAACATCCTTCTGAGAGGAAATCTTCTCAGCTTCTTGAACAACAAGTTCTGATACTGGAACCTGTTCCTCACTGTCTGACTCATCTCACAGAACAATCCTCCTTCTCTTCTGTTGTGTCTGAGGTACAGTCTTTGTCCTCTTAGGTTTGGAAGATGAAGGCCTCACAGGATGTGCTGATGGTGAAGGTTAAAATGTCTGTGATGGTTTGAAATATGTTCTGATGGAGGGTTGAGTTTGAGAAGTTTGAGGTGTAGGTGTTGTATGGTCTGATGGTTGTTGTGGTGGATGAGATGTGCTGGTGGGTTGAACATCAGGGAAAACAGATGTGTAGGTTTGAGGATCAGCATTTACCAGGATCTGTTTTGCAGACTGAGGTATCTGTAAGGGTCTAACCACTTGTTTCTTTATGTCAGCATTTAACAAATCATTAAAAGCCCTTTTTGCAAGCTTAAAGGGTGGAATTAAATCAGTGGTAGGTTGGGGTTCATCAGCATAACAGAAATTATATATAAGCTGACATAATCTAGCAAAGTACACTACATTCCTATCTTCTATCATCCTATCCCCTATAAAACCTAGCACAACACTTGCAAAATCAAAGTGAGTTTGATGAATAAGAGCATACCCGATGTGCTGACTCATAATTGGATTGGCATCAAAGTTGGAGCACTTATTGGCGAATGCCTTAGTGATACAATCGAAGAAAAAGCTCCATTCCTTCCTAATTTTTGCTCTTTTCAATTGTCCAAGTTTTCCCAAACTGCCCTCATAACCCAAACTGGCCATGAGCTGCTGTAGAACAGGTTCCTCCACTGTGGAAAAAGTACAGCCTTCTGGTAAATGGAGAGCTTTACGAACTGCTCCAGGAGTAACCACATGCTCAACATCATTCACTTCAAAAAACGATACTTGGAGTACCAGTAGCACCACCATTATCAAAATACCCAGTCCGCCAGAACGTCAGAACTTGTTGGCTTGAAATGGCTTGAGGTTGGGTCAAAGCATACCCAATCTCACTATTTGCTAGAAAATTTTGCACAAAGTGCAAATCAGATGGAGCTTCAGCCTTGTTCAAGATTGCAGCATAGTTGTTAGGTACAAACTTGGCTCCATCTACAATCAAATCCTTGGGTGCCATGAGAAATAAGTGAGAAATTAGGTTGCCTGTAAGGTGTTTGATGAAATGTCTGTATGATAAATCGTCAGTAGTTGTGAGAGAGAATAAGAGTAAAAAGAGAGAGATAGAGTATGAAAGTGAATAAAAGATTTTACAATCTTTTCTCTCTTTTACTTATACACGGTAAAAAAAATAGCCGTTGTGACACCTGTTAGACATGCAACAGTAAAAGATAATTAATGGGCACGGGTATTCAGTAATCATTACTTATCACATGCAGTTTTCAAGGAAAAAAAACTGTTCCACTAACCAAGTAATCCCATTAATCAAGGACGTTCAGTTTTTTTTTTTAAAATTTAAAAAAAAACTGTTCCCACTAAATAAATGATTATTATTGCTTTACCAATATTCTGTAAAAATATGACCAATGAGGTAATGACCAAAAATAAACCAAGTAAACAAATACTGCCATGTCAGCGTCAGAACTTGATTTTTAACAGAACTTAACAGGTCATCAGAACTTGATTATTATCAGTATTTAACAGGTCATCAGAATATGACTCCTTAACTCGAAAAGTGAATGTCTATTCCTTTAATTCTTCACACAAATACTGATTTTGTTTCTTCAGAACTTGATCATCAGAATTTCCATCATAACTTATCCTCAGAATTTATGCAACTGACACTTAACCTGTTCATCTAAAACAACATTTATCATCACAGTAATTTTCATCATTCATATGGAGTGTATGTGTGTGCAGTAAGCTAAATATCAGATAAATATTAAAGTCTGATTCACTGCAGTACATCTTAGAAATAAGGCATAACTAAAAACTTTGCTCAAAATCTTTTAGTATTCTGAAGTCTACTTTAGAATGAGTTCATGCATGAGTCCACCTCAACTGTTTTGTGCTCATTTTATGCATCTTTTGAAATTCCTTTTTACAGTGGTTTCTCAGTGTAACTGAGTCACGACTACTTATCAGAATTTATGCTATTATCAGAGTATTTCTCCAGTAATCATAGAGTGTGAAAAGTCACCAAGAAAATTTTATTTTGCTTTTCTAATGCATATTACTTAATACCAGCAATGCACTTGGGTCTTCCCTTCCATATTTTTACTCTAGATCTCAAAGGAGTACCTGATTTTTATTTCTTTTTCTTTTGATAAGTGAGGTTTATCAACACTTAGTACATCCATCAGATTTACTAACATCAGAACTTAAGAGATAAGAAACACTATTCTAGTTTTTGACTTAGTAATAAGATACACAAAGTAAACTTAACTAAGCTCAATATCATAATTTGCTTGTGTTTAAAAGATTTTCACATAAAAAATTACTTCAAACATGGGACTTTGTATATTAAAGACTACTAGGTCAGCATCTAGCACAGTTATCCTCATTGGATTAAATAGTCACAGAAACATTCATATCACTATCAGAGTTTAGAAATTCACATCAGAAAACAATCAGTACTTAAGCAATTTTCAATTTAAGCACATAATACACAAAGATAGTAATATCTGTAAATACTGATCATAAAGTCTGATGTATCAGAACATAAACTAAGCAGATTTAGAGAAAGAACCTGAAACCATTCCAAGTTCATTTATCAATCTTGTAAAAGTAGCTTCACACAGTGGTTTTGTGAAGATATCTGCTAGTTGTTGATCTGTTGGAACAAAATGCAATTCCACTGTACCTTCATCCACATGTTCCCTAATGAAATGGTACCTAATGCTGATGTGCTTTATCATTGAGTGTTGAACTGGATTACCTGTCATAGCAATAGCACTTTGATTATCACAGTAAATAGGGATTTTAAAGTATGTTAACCCATAATCCAGTAACTAATTCTTCATCCAAAGAATCTGTGCATAACAACTTCCTGCAGCAATGTACTCTGCTTCTGCAGTTGATGTGGAAATTGACTTTTGTTTCTTGCTAAACCAAGAAACTAATATGCCTCCAAGAAATTGGCAAATTCCACTTGTACTTTTCCTATCAATTTTGCATCCTGCAAAATCTGCATCTGAGTAACCTATTAGCTTAAAGTCTGATTCTCTAGGATACTACAATCCCAGATCAGCTATACCCTTAAGGTACTTAAAAAAAATTTTCACAACTGTTAAGTGAGGTTCTCTTGGATCTGCTTGAAATCTTGCACAAAGACATGTAGCATACATGATATCAGGTCGACTTGCAGTTAGATAGAGTAATAAGCCAATCATACCTCTGTAATCAGTAATATTTACTGATATACCAGTATCCTTATCCAATTTTGTTGCAGTGGCCATGGGAGTGGATGCAATTGAACAATTTTGCATTCCAAATTTCTTCAACAAATTTCTGGTGTACTTGGATTGATAAATAAAAGTGCCTTCTTCATTCTGCTTGACTTGAAGACCCAGAAAATAGCTAAGTTCCCTCATCATACTCATTTGATATCTTGGCTGCATCAGTTTGACAAACTTCTTGCAAAGTCTGTCATTTGTAGAACCAAAAATGATATCATTAACATATATTTGCGCCAAAAGTAAGTCCTGTCCATGGTTGAGGTAGAACAGTGTTTTGTCAATAGTTCCTCTGTTAAATCCACTTTCCAGAAGAAACTGAGCTAAAGTCTCATACCATGCTCTTGGAGCTTGCTTAAGGCCATAAAGTGCTTTATCAAGCCTGTAGACATGATTTGGAAGTTTGGAATCTACAAAGCCTGGAGGTTGTTCAACATATACTTCCTCTTCCAATTCTCCATTGAGAAAAGCATTTTCACATCCATTTGAAAGACAGTAAACTTTTTGTGAGCAGCATAAGCCAAAAATATCCTTATGGCTTCCAATCTAGCAACTGGTGCAAATGTTTCATCATAATCAATTACCTCCTGTTGAGAATATCCTTTTGCAACCAGCCTTGCTTTATTCCTTGTAATTATGCCATTACTATCAGTTTTGTTTCTGAACACCTACTTTGTACCAACAACAGATCTGTTCTTTGGTCTTGGTACTAGGGTCCAGACTTTGTTTCTTTCAAATTCATTTAACTCTTCCTGCATTGCTTGCACCCAATCAACATCTTGAAGAGCTTCTTCCACTTTCTTTGGTTCAGTCTGAGAAAGAAAAGAATTATAAAGACATTCATTTGATATAGTTGTTCTAGTTCTGATACCTGCATCAGGATTTCCAATAATTAAGTCAGGTGTATGTGATTTAGTCCACTTCCTTGCAGATGGAAGGTTTTCTCTAGAACTAGATGCTCCCCCATGATCCATGTTGTCTTCATCAACATTTTCTAATGCTACCCCTGAAATTATGCTCTCTGAGTTGGATCCTTCAGAATTTGAATTTTCAGAATTATCAGAACTTGGCTCATCAGAACTTGATGAATTAGAACTTGAAGAGCCAGTTGTAGGTTCTGAAGCTTCTTGAGATGTGGTTGTATCTTCAGTATGCTCCCCCTGCACAGGTGCATCTTCCTTTGGCGTAGTCACCACAGTTTCAATAACATCAGAGTTTAATCCATCAGAGTTTACAGTATCAGGATTTAGACTGTCAGGATTTAGACTGTCAGAATTTAGACTGTCAGGATTTACAGTATCAAGATTTAAATCTTCATTTTCAAATCTCAGCTGATCATGATCATTGAAATCTTCAAGTCCAGTAAACTTCTTATCATCAAAAGAGACATTGATAGATTCCATGACAACCCTTGTTCTTAAATTGTAGACTCTGAAGGCTTTTGTGGAAAGTGGATATCCAACAAAAATTCCTTCATCAGCTTTTAGATCAAATTTGGATAGCTGTTCAGGGTGAGTCTTAAGAACAAAACACTTGCATCCAAATACATGAAAATACTTCAGATTTGGCTTCTTTTTCTTCACCATCTCATATGGTGTCTTTCCATGCTTGTTAATGAGTGTTGCATTTTGAGTGAAACAAGCAGTCTGCACAGCTTCAGCCCAAAAATAGGTTGGTAGCTTTGCTTCATTAAGCATAGTTCGTGCAGCTTCAATAAGAGTTCTATTCTTTCTTTCAACAACTCCATTTCGTTGTGGATTTCCAGGAGCAGAAAATTCATGCTTTATTCCATGGTCTTTGCAGAACTCTTCCATGATCAAATTCTTGAACTCAGTGCCATTATCACTTCTTATAATCTTCACAGAATCTTTGACCAATTTATCCAGTTGCTTGACGTGATCAATCAAAATAGATGCAGTTTCACTTTTTATGTGCAAGAAATACACCCATGTGTATCTGGTGAACTCATCCACTATGACCATAGCATATTTCTTCTTTGCAATAGACATGACATTCACTGGACCAAATAGATCAACATATAGTAGGTGATAAGGCTCAAGAATTGATGATTCAGTCTTGCTCTTGAATGCAGATTTTCTTTGTTTAGTCTTCTGATATGAATCATAAAGGCCATCAGGAGCAAATACTGATTTTGGCAGTCATCTCACAAGATCTTTCTTGACTAGTTCATTTATATTATTGAAATTTAAATGAGAGAGTTTCTTGTGCCAATTCTAGCTTTCTTCAATTGATGCTCTACTTAACAGATAGATTGCAGAACCATCAGTACTTGTTGAAAGCTTGGCTTCATAATTGTTACCGTGCCTGTATCCTTTCAGAACAACTTTGCCTGTAGATTTGCTTATAACTTCACAGTGTTCTTCAAAGAAATCCACATGATAACCTTTGTCACAGATTTGACTAACACTCAGCAGATTGTGTTTAAGTCCTGAGACCAGAGCTACTTTTTCAATGATGACATTCCCTAAATTGATATTGTCATATCCCAAGGTTTTTCCAATATTGCCATCTCCGTAAGAAACACTTGGGCCAGCTTTCTCCACAAAGTCTGATAGCAGGGCTTTATTTCCAGTCATATGTCCTGAACATCCACTGTCCAGAACTAGGATGTTTTCCCTGTTGCCCTGCAATCACAAAGACCATTAATGATTAGTTTTAAGGACCCAGACTTGCTTGGATCCTTTGGCCTTATTAAGTTTGTTAACATTTGCAGCGAATTTAGCATCAGAGTTTATGTTAACATTTTTCTTATCAGCATTTACACTAACAGACTTTGTATCAGAACTTACACTAGAAGGAACAATGCTAACTTTCTTTAAAGAAGGTTTTATTTGATAATAATCATAGTAAAAACTATGATATTCCTTACAAGTATAAATGGAATGCCATAAACTACCACAATGAAAACAAGGATTTTGTGGCTTATATCTAACAAACTGACTCTTAACTCCTGACTTTGAAGGTAAGGAGTTTATGTTCTTATTTTTCCTGCAAAAAGAATCCAGATGGTTAGAATTTCCACAGTTATGACATATTTTTATAGGAGCATTAGGAACAGGCTTATAATCATTACTTTTATTCACACCTTCCTTTCCATTCCTATTTTTCCTAGGTGACTTTACCTTGTTTACATTCTTAACATCTTTCAGCTTATGCATAAGCTGCTTCTTTGTCATTAAGCCTATGTTTACTTCAGCTGGCTTACCCTGTTTTGGTTTGTCAGAAGTTAACTTCTCTTTAACTTCTGATTTATCAGTATCAGACTTTACAGCTACAAACTTAACAGGTTTTACCTTTGGCTTTTGTTTAACAACTATAGGCTCAATTTCTACAGTTCCTTTATCATTCTTATCATCTCCATAACCTAAGCCCTCTTTCCAGTTTCCACTACTTAACAAATTCTGAGTTATTCTGCCAGAGTTAGTCCAAGTCCTGATAATCTCTCTTTCCTTTTCTAACTCAGTTTTTAGAGATTCATTCATTTAAAGTACTTCATCCCTAACATAGAAAGCATCGTCTCTATCTTTCTGAGTTTGATGGAACATGACTAACTCTTTTTCTAAATAATCATTCCTCTTTTTACAAGCAAGATTTTCAGAAGTTAATCTTTCACATGTTAAAGTTTAATATCTATAACTAATGAACATGGTTTTAAGATATCTTCTCAACTCATTAGTATCATCAGTATGAAAGGCATAAGTAGTTTGAGGTACCTTTAACTCAACAACATCAGAACTGCTATCAGCATTTGCCATCAAGGCATAGTTCTCCTCACTTTCAGAATCTGAAGTGTCTGTCCAGCTTTTCTTCTTTGTGACAAGAGCCTTGCCTTTGTCACTCTTCACTTTCTTGCAATCAGGAGATATGTGGCCTTTCTCACCACAGTTATAGCATTTGACATTTGTGTAATCTCCTCTGTCAGACTTCCCTCCTTTTCCTTCAGATTTTCTGAAACTCTTTTTATTAGAACTTGCACCTTTCCTGGAAAACTTCTTTCCCATCCTGAATTTTTTGTATGCAATCCTTGTGATTCCTTTCACCATAAGAGCACACAACTTCATCATCTCTTCATCAGTATCCATCTCAGGAAAGCTTTCAGTTTCTAAGTCATCATCACTATCAGAACTTGATGACTCAGTATCAGACTTTGTGATGAAAGCTTTTCCCTTGCCTTTCCTTGAGGTAGCTGCTTTGGGAGATTTATCCTCAGCCTTAAGAGCAATTGTCCTTGACTTTCCTCCTTTCTTCTTGGTTCTTTATTCCATCTCAAGTTCATGAGTCTTAAACATCCCATATTTTTCATCAAGAGTTGTTTTTTCAAGATTATAATTATCTCTTATAGTGGTGGCCTTCAAATCCCATCTTTCAGTAAGTACTAACAGGAATTTAAGATTTGAATCCTCAAGTTCATATTCCTTGTCAACTAGTGATAAATCATTCAAGAGTTTGACAAATCTGTCATATAAACCAGTTAATGACTCATCAGGCTTTGAGTCAAAATGTTCATACTCTTGAGTAAGTATAGTCTTCCTGTTCTTCTTAATTGATTCGGTTCCCTGGCATCTTGTCTCCAAAGCATCCCATATCTCCTTTGCAGTCTTGCAGTTGATTACCCTGTTTGACATTACATTGTCAATAGCACTATGCAGCAAGTGTCGTACCTTAGCATCCTTAGCAATTGACGAGATATCTTCAGCAGTATAATCACTCTTCTCCTTTGGTACAGACTTTGCTGGTTGACCTGCAACTACAATAGAGAGTTTGGTTGGCTTGTGTGGTCCTTCATTGATTCTTTTAAGATATTCTGGATCAGTAGCTTCCAGAAACATAGACATCCTCACCTTCCATATGGAATATTCAGATGGTTTCAGTATGGGAACTCTAATAGTCTCATATCGACTATGGATTTGAGTCTTTGGAGGTTCTTCAGTTTTGGTGGGCTTGGTTGGAGTTTCTTCTTCAGACATGATTGTTTTTGGATCTTAAACTATTTGTGTGTTAACAGATCTGCTCTGATACCACTTGTTAGGTCACACACACTGTAGAAGGGGGTTGAATACAGTGTTTATCACAATCAAATCGAATTAAAGAACTCAAGTAACAGAACACAGGCTTTATTCAATATAATAAACTCTGTTATAATATGAAACTGTCCTCTCTCAGTGATGAACAAATATCACGAGAGCTGCTAGGGTTACAACGAATATTATTCTCGATAATGATAACACATATAGTGTAAACCCTATGTCTGTGTTTATATACTACACAGTTACAAGATAATCGCTAATTGATATGGAATATAATTCTTCTTCCTAAAATATATTAATCAGATATCTTTTCTTCCAAGTATTCTATTCTTCATAGAATTCCTTCTTCATGCATATCTTTTCTTGCATTTGTCTTGATCTTCTTTCCTCTCAATCAACAGCCTTCCTTATCTGAAAGTCTCCTTAAGTCCTGATATTATCTCCTGATAAATATCTCCTGATAACTTAAGTTCTGACCACTTAAGTTCTGACTTCAGTATAAGTACTGATTTTCAGTTAAGTACTGATTTGTCCTGTTTAAGTAAGATCTGAAAACTAAACACAAATCATATTAGACATGACATTATCAAATATATCTAACAAAGGTATTTCTTAATTTTCTCCATAAGCAGATATTCAAAAGATTTGGGACTCTAAGAGTCATAATTAGTGACGAGGGATCGCATTTCTGCAATCGTAAATTCCCTGCCATGATGCAAAGATATAATGTGAATCATCGCATTGCTACAACCTACCATCCTCAGATAAATGGTCAAGCTGAGGTATCTAACAGAGAGATCACGCATATTCTAGATGAAGTTGTATGTCCATCAAGGAAGGATTGGTCTTTGAAGCTAGATGAAGCTGTTTGGGCGTATAAAATAACATATAAGACTCCGCTAGGTATGTCACCGTTTCAGTTAATTTATGGTAAGGGGTGTCATTTGCCTGTGGAGCTCGAGCACAAAGCGTATTGGGCTTTGAAGAAGTTAAACCTTGACATGGATGCAGCTAGAAAGAAGAGGATGCTTCAATAGAATGAACTCAATGAGTTTTGGCTTCAAGCGTATGAGAACAACAAAATGTATAAGGAGAAATTCAAGAGGTGGCACGATAGGGGTCCTGTGCTCAAATCATTTGTGTTGGGGCAACAAGTTCTTCTGTTCAACTCTCATCTCCGTCTTTTTCCTGGAAAGTTGAAGTCAAGGTGGTCAGGGCCGTTTGTTATCAAAATTGTGTTTCCACATGGGGCGGTGGAGATTTTTGAAAATGATCCAGGCCAAGCGTTCAAAGTGAATGGACAGAGGTTGAAGCATTACTATGGGGATACGAAACACCGTGAGGTGGTTAGTGCCGTTTTATTGTCAACTTAATCTCGGGATTCTACGTCAAGCTAACGACGTAAAACAAGCGCAGGCAACCCAAGTTTGTTGTACATTAGTAGATAGAGGAAGAAGAAAACAAGGAGAAAAACACAAAATATCAGGAAAAAAAATTCAGTGCCAACTACACTAGCACGGCGTGCTCGCGCTGAGAAGCGGGGTGACCGCGCTGAAACTCCAGTAGCATGGCGCGCCCATGCTGAGAAGCGAGGTGGCTGCGCTAAAACTCCAGTAGCATGGCGCGCCCGCGCTGGTTTTCTAAGAAGCATGGCACGCCCGCGCTGCCAGGCGGGGCGACCACACTGGCTTCCTGGACCTGAAAAAAAAAGAATCAGAAAATTGGGAATTTAAACACAAAATTAATTCATACCCGAAATTCCCTCCTTCACTTCCCATAATTTCTATTCCAAATCAATTCCATTACCCCCATTACTCCCATTAATCCCACTTCTTTTCCATAACTAATTCCTAATCTCCTATATATACATACACTTATACACAAACTTCTCCATCCCTTCTCAAATTCTCAAACACAAATCTCTCTTATACACACATATCTTATTCTCTCTTATTCACTTCTAATGGCACCCAAAAGACAACGAACCCAAGTCAACAGTAACACTACCGATTCTTCTAGTGTTGGTGGTGTGAGGCCTAGGTTTTCAACCCCGGAGGCTAAGGCGGAGTATACGAGGCTACTTTCGAAGCCCATAGCCAAGGATCGAGGTTTTCTTCCATCGGGGAGGGATGGTAAGTTGCTGGAGATGATTGTGGAAATGGGTTGGATTGCTTTTTGTGAGACACCAGCTACGGTGCCTATGAGTATGGTTCACAAGTTTTACGCGAATGCAAAGGCTGATAAGAACAGTTTTACTGTGGTGAGGGGGTTGATTGTGGATTACAGTGCGGAGGCCATTCGTCGGGTGATAAATCAACCCGAGAGACAGCCTGAGCAGGAGGATTGGAATGTGAAGACCGGTGAGGATTTTGACTTGATTTGATAGTTGCTATATTGTGTGTGCCAGAGACTCACTAGAAGTTCAAGAAGGGCATGAACGAGTATGCCACTTTCCCTGCCTCGTGTATGAACAGGTTTGCACGTGCATAGAATTCTTTTATTTGTGCTAACATTATGCCTTCATCATATGTGCATGATGTTACGGTGGACCGGGAAAAGCTGTTGTGGGGTATTTTACAGGGTGATTATGTGGACTCGGGGTCCATTATTTTTCAGGGGATTTTGAGGTTCTTGCGAGGGAGCACTACATGGGCTATTCCCTATGCGTCTATTGTGACGAAGCTGTGTGTGGTGATTGGAGTTCATTGGCCCACACACGAGCAGTTGCAGCTTCCTATTACCCTGATTGATAGTTCAATATTATTGAGTATGCAGGAGTGGTACGGTGGTAAGCCTGATCCGAAGGGGCTTGGTTATTCTTATGACCACTTGTCGGGTGACCGTCCAGCTGATCAGTCATATGCTGGTGGTACGACTCATGCGAGTAGGGCAGCATGTAGAGCTCAGTTGGGTGAGGAGGCCGGTCCTTCACGGTCACAGCAGCAGCAACAACAGGAAGCAGAGGGCAGTGCTGATTTGAGTTCAGCGCAATATAGGCGCTTGATGTGGAGGATGGATGTGATGCATGACATCCATAGTCGGTTTGTATAGGACCTTACCCGGACATTGGGGACTGTATTCAGAGCTACAGAAGTTGATATCCAGTGGCTAGTATTCAGTGAGGACTTTGTGTACCCGTCTCTAGACACTCCTGACACACCACCCCATGAGGGTGATGACCCTGATTCGGAGTAGGTATGCATGATTCCTTACTATTACCTTCACTGAGGACAGTGAATATTTTATGTTTGGGGGTAGTAGTTAAGGAATATATGTTTGCGTGTGTCTCATATAGTTGCATATTCATGCTAATTTAGTTCATATAGTTGCATATTTGCCATGTAGTTTCTTTATTTACATGATAGTATGTTACATATAGGTTCATTCATGTGCATTATATCATGACCCCTTAAGTTTTCTTTTCCGAATGATTTGTGATATTAATGCTAGTGTAGTGATGTCGTGTTTAGTGATGTTAAGTCTTATCGAGTTGATTTGCATGCTAGAAACAAAGAAATATTCACTAAGTCTTATAGGTTGCTTGAGTGCTAGATCATGGTCATGGTTTATTTGTTTGTCGAGGTTTAATCACTTGTTTATATTTAGAATTTAGGGTATTCTCTTAATGATAGTATAACATGGATATTTAAAAATTGGAAAAAAATTTGGATTTCATTGCTAGTTGTTGTGGCTAGGTGTCAACTGCTGGTAGCCGGCTCATTTTATATGAGTAGTCTAGGGTTGAACGAGATGGAGCGAAACGCACTCGTTCAGAAATTGAAAAAAGAAAGAAAAAAATAATAAAAAAAGAAGAAAAAAATGGTAAAAATAGAAAAAATATGTTATTCATGATTGATCACGAGTGGGCTCTTCAATACTCGAGTTATTAAGTTCTTAGGGGACTTTGTGCCTAGTGACCTAAGGCTTTTATAGTCTGGGATCCACTACCCTAACGCTCGCTACATGGGTATTATTGTATAAGTCTTTTGTGGACCTCACTCATTACATGATCAAATGAGCATATTGTGATTGTTTATGTGTTGTGAATAAAAGCATGAATCCATGTAATAACTCTGATATACAAATTGAAGTGTTATAAGTCATTTTGAGTTTAGCTTTTATTCTATTTATAACCTCGTGATTGCCTTGGTGAGTAGTGAGTCATGATTATTGATCTAGTTGCGATAGTATATCTTTTAAGCATTGCACACACGCACGTTTCTAACTTAGTTGATTTGTGAGATTTGATTGATCTTTATGCGAATAACTGCATATGTTGAGATGTTGCTCATCGATTGGTTTAGTTATTCTGAGGGGATTGTTGCATTCATATTAGTTACATTCATGCATTTTTATTTCTTATTCTTTGAGTCTATTTATGCTTGAGGACAAACATCGGTTCAAGTTTAGGGGTGTGTTAAGTGGAATTTATATCCACTTAGAATGCTCTATAAAGGCTTGAATTGGTGTTTTGTTCTCGATTATTTGTGTATTTGATGCATTTTTGTAGTGTTTTTGCATTTCAGGCATAGTTTGAGGAATCAGGAGATTTAGCATTGTTTTGGTGCTAAATTGGTGTTAGGAAGGTGTCTTGAATAAAAGCTCATGGATCGCCATATCAAACCAGCCAGAATAACAGAAATCAGAACTTTTTTCAGAAGGTCAGCGTGCCCGCGCTGAGTAGCGCGCGACCGTGCCGGGTGAACAGAATGTCAGCGCGCCCGTGCTGGTGAAGCGCGTGGCCACGCCAGGTCGGGTTTCGAGATTCATGTTTTGAATAGAAGATTGATTTATGGACGTCTCTACTGATCAGGGCTGCTATATAATGATAACTTAAGATCGCTTTTCAGAACAAGACGTACCAGAGCTTAATGAGAAGAAGTAAGAAGACCGTATAGCACAATTCAACCAAGGCGAAGATGATCTAGTTTATTCTTGTGATTCTTTGTTTTAAGTTGTAATCTTGGATGCTATTTTTCTTATTTGTTGAACCTAATACTCTTGTTTAACGTACTTGGTTTATTATCATATTTATAAAACTTAGTTTATTATACTATGCTTTCATCGGAACCCATGGTGATGATGGGTTCGGTTATGGGCTAATCATTATCGTGGGGTTCTAACGGATTTACTTATGGATTTCAATAGTTAATATATTTTGATACCTTAATGTGTGGTGATTGTATGATGTCCTAGTATTGGTTGTGCTTATTCGTCTTATGAGCGTCACAAACTTATAAGATAATGTGTTAAACTATATTGAAGCGAAAGTGAATATAGGGGATTAGAACTTTTCATACTAGCATAAGTTCATATAATTGATATGCATGATTCTTAGGTAATTTTAACCATCTTACTTTCTCTATGTAATCATGATAGATAACTTTCACATTAAACCGTTATGTTGTCAAATTCTATAAACATATAGGGTCACAATATAATTGGTGTCTATTTAAATTATATCTCTTTTGTGGATGTCTGGTAGTAGGGTATTCGTACAACGAAAGTTGGCGTTTACTAGTTTCGTGTTATCTGATTAGTGTCATCACCATTGCATGCTAAGGTTAAGAACGAAAAGGCTATTGAATGAAGTAGTAATGAAGTTAGAATCCCATGTTTGTGTCATATAAGTAATCAATCTTTTAATCTCTTAGTTAGTGTTAGTTAGTATAATTTCTTAGTTAATCATAGTTATAAACATTCTCAATTTGTTGTCATCTTAGCATTGAATAATAACCATACCATTGTTGCATAAGTAAATTGATTAAAATTAACCTAAACCAGTCTCTGTGAGAACGAACTAGAAATAATTTTATATTACTTGCGATCGCGTATACTTGCGTGAATATTAGCGCGTGTTTTCGTCCTAACACTTTTAAGGATCAAGAAGGGATATATCGTGTGCTCATATTACATGTTACATAATCACGCTGCTTTTAATTATTATATATTTTTAACTAAGATTTTTTTAATTTTAGGATTTTATGTCCCTATATAAACAGTCTTATGATGTAATGTATTAAATATCTTTGATTGAATTAAAAAATCCTTAAGAGTTTTCTTTTATATTTCTTATTCAAGAAACCTTTGTGAAGTTAAGATTTGCCTTGTGAATTCAATCTATTAAAGAATTTCTCAAGTTAACCCTTATAAGTTAACGATTACTTCTCCTCTGCTTCCGTGCTGTGTCAGAAAATCACTAGTACATTTTAAGACAAATGTTGATAACAAATCATGATGTCAATTCACTGTCTAAATATTCCTAGTACCGAGATATCCAAGCATGTCGAGAACTCTACTGCATGTCATAGTGGTTTACTGATCGAGATGTCACAAGCCTTATCGAGATCTCTAACTTAACATACTTCATGCAATAACAAACTCAACTATGAAGTCCCACTAGTCGAAGTGTTGAAACTTCTATCGATCTCTAATGAGTTTGATGATTGTAATGTCCAAGTATTGAGTAAAAGATTATTGACCGTAATGTTTATCCACTGTACTTGGAAATTCGACAATGGGTAGTTGCAGAAGTCCTCGATCTGCATATTATAGATGGGATAGTGTTGAAAAGGACTTAGTACACTCAGTAAATTTTTTTTTAAGGGTTTGTGGAGACAACTAAATCAAACCCACTATAATGTTACAATAAAATACAAAACTTGAAGCCTGATAAGTGGAATTTATATCCACTTGGAATGCTTCATATCGGCTTAAGTTGGTGTTTTGGACTCAAGTATTTGATATTTTTTATGTGTTTTATGTTGAGTCATTTCAAGGCACTAGCCAGAGGTGGAAATGAGCTTTCAAATGATTTTATGTTGATAAGAGATCAGGGAATGGAGTTGCGAAAGTTTGCACGAAGATCATAGCAAGAATTAAGAAAATGCAGAAAATTCTACAAAGAGGAGGCGCGCCCGCGCTAGGAAAGAGCGCGCCCGCGCCAGTGCAAAGCTGCAGAATCCTGTTTCTACTCTAATTTGGTGATTTGAAGAGTCCAGGTGATCCAGAGGCTTATATATAATGAGACGAAGATGTTTTTAACAACAAGGAAGCCAGGAAGAACATTAAGAAAACCTAGAGCACACGAGACATCTAAGGAGAAGAAGATTTATTTTCATACTTTTGTATTCTTCGATTTAGGTGATACTTTTGGATGCTTGTTTTTATTTGTTCTAAACCATAGTACTTCTATATTCTATCATAGTATTCTGAACTTATTTAGTATCATGTTTTCATTGGAACCCATGGTGACGATGTGTTCGATCATGAACTAATCATTGTCATTGGGTTCTAGCAGATTTATTTATGGATTTCAATAGTTGATTATTCTAAATCTTTAATGTGTGGTGATTTATGATTTCCTAGTTTGGTTGTGCTTATTCGTCTTTGATGCGTAACTAACATCTAAGATTTTTTGTTAATCTCTATTGAAGCGACGGTGAATATAGAGGTTTAGAACTTGTCATGCTAGCATAGGTTTATGTATGAATTGATATGCATAATTCGCAGTATAATTTTAACCATCTTACACACCCCACGTAATCATAATAGATAACTTGTTCTTAAACCGTTATGTTTTCAAATCTTATAGACATATAGGGTCTAAGTATAATTGGTGTCTACTCAACTTCTATCTTGATTGTGGATGCTCAGTAGTAGGGTATACGTATATCGAAAGATAGCGTATACTAATTTCATGTTATCTGATTATTTATTATCACCATCGCATACTATTGATAAAGACATAAACTTTGAATGAAGTATTTAATGAAGTTAGAATCCCATGTTTTATTCTCATATAAGTAAGTCACTTTTAATCTCTTAGTTAATACATGCTAGTATAATCTCTTAAGTAGTTAATCAACTCAAATTTGTTACTTGTCTTAGCTGTGAGCGATAATCATATATTATTGCATAAGTGCATAATCTGAACTTAACCTAAACCAATCTCCGTGGGAATGAACTTGACTTAAATCTTATACTATTTGTGATCATGTACGCTTGCGTGTGTTTCGGTGTGAACAAGTTTTTGGCGCCACTGCCGGGGAACAGTGTTAATTTTTAGTTTATGTGCTTGACATCAGTGGTCGTTAAAGTTCACTGACTTGGATTTGTTATCTTACAAGGTTTATTTGTTTGTGTGTTTCAGGTACTCTAGAGAGTGTGTCTGCGAACACGTTCTCAATCTCGTAAGGAAACACTGGAAGAAGTTGAAGAAAAGGTCGAAGAAGTTCTTGAAGAAGTTGAAAAAGTTGAAGAAGAAGTAATCATTAAAATGGGAGAACCAATAGAAACAACGAAAGCGTTGATGGATTATTCCCAACCGAAGATCAGTAACATTCAATCTAGCATTGTCAGGCCATCTATCGCAGCTAATACCTTTGAGATCAAGCCTCGCATGATTCAGATGGTACATAATTCAGTCCAGTTTGAGGGTGCTCCAACGAAAGATCCCAATATGCACACTAGGGATTTCGTCGAGATCTGCGACACCTTCAAGTTCAATAATGTTTCTGACGATGCTGTGAAACTGAAATTTTTCCCATTCTCTCTGAGGGATAAAGCTAAGAGCTGGTTACACTCTCTACCAGCTGGGTCTATTGCGACTTGGGAAGATCTTGCTCAGAAATTCCTTACTAAATTCTTCCCTATGGAAAAGACAGTTGTAATCAGGAATTCTCTTACTCAATTTGCGCAGCAATCAGGTCAATCTTTATGTGAAGCTTGGGAGCGCTATAAGGAGATGCTTAGGAAGTGTCCCCATCATGGAATGCCTGACTGGATGGTGATCATTTCTTTTATAATAGTTTGGGAGCACAGTCAAGACCTATACTCAATGCAGCATCAGGTGGAGCCTTATGGGCGAAGAGCTATGAGAAAGCTTATGAGCTAATTGATATGATGGCTGCGAATGAATATCAGAATCCAACTCAGAGGCTAGCACAAGGCAAGGTAGCATGAATTCTAAAGGTGGATACAACTACGGCTATAGCTGCTCAGCTAAAGGCGTTGACTATGAAGGTCGAATTCCCTGACCAACTATGATGTTCATCAGATGACTAGTGTTTGTGAGCTTTGTGCAGGTTCACATGCGACGGAGCAATGTGCTATATCTAGTGAATCAGCTCAGTTTGTGAGCACCTTTCAGAGGTCGCAACAACCTGTTCATGCTACTTATCATCCTAACAACCGCAACCATCCTAATTTCAGCTTGAGCAATAATCATTCAAATATACAACATGGATTCTGGCAATGCAATGTGTGGTATGCAATAGCTACAACAGCCTTACCAGCAGTTTGGAAACAAACAATTCAATCCTCCTGGTTTTCAACAACAGTATGCACCAAGGCAGCAATTTCAGCCACATGGAATACATCAACAATCTCATGAAGGTGCCGGTCAATCTTCTACTGAAAAATATGAATTGGAGGAGTTGAGGCTTATGTGCAAGAGCCAAGAGGTTTCAATCAAAACTCTGGAGAATCAAATAGGGCAAATTGCTAATGCTTTACTGAACCGACCATAAGGAACTCTCCTAGTGATACAGAAGCTAATCCAGGCAATAGAGAAGTCAAAGAACAACTTAAGGCAATCACCATGAGGTCTGGAAAGGTCGCGAGCCCCCAAAATCATCAAAATGCAAATTCTGAAAAAAAATTCTAGAAGGCAGGCGCGCCCGCGCCATACCAAGCGCGCCCGCGCCCATACCAAGCATGCCCGCGCCCTACCTTTTTCCAGAAAGTGAAAATTCTGCTGAAACGGCTTCACAGAAGGATGTCGAGGTGGAAAAGAAGATAAATTTCTACTGAAAACACTTCTCCTGAGCTGAATACAGGGGATAACAAGTCTATCCGCCTCCTCCATATCCTAAAAGACTTCAGAGGCAGAAGTCCGATAAACAATTTGCTAAGCTTGATCAAATGCTTGATCAAATGCTAAGGACTGATACCTTAGAGAGAGAGCCTTAACAGGGGAATCTGATAGTGAAGATGAAGAGGGGGAAGAGCAGCTGCAATATTTGAATGCTTCTCCATGGAAAAAGAGATTGGACTTACCATTCGAGTCTCTTGGATTAGCAGAGCTGAAGAATTCTCAGGAGTGTCTCAAGCCATCTATTGAGGAAGCTCCCACACTTGAGCTCAAACCACTTCCTGATCACTTGAGGTATGCTTTTTTAGGCGATGCATTTACTTTGCCTGTTATTATTACATCTGACCTTTCAGGTAGTGACGAAGACAAGCACTTGAGAATTCTAAGAGAGTTTAAATCAACAATTGGATGGACTATAGCAGATATCAAGGGAATCAGCCCTTTTATTGCATGCATAAAATTCTGATTGAGGAAGGAAGTAAGCCAACAGTTGAACAGCGAAGGAGACTCAATCCTATCATGAAATAGGTTATGAAGAAGGAAATTCTTAAATGGCTGGATGCAAGAATCATCTATCTAATTTATGACAGTTCATGGGTGAGCCCCGTACAGTGTGTGCCTAAGAAATGAGGCATTACAGTTGTTGCTAATGAGAAGAACGAGCTCATTCCTACTCGAATAGTCACGGGGTGGAGAGTATGCATGGACTATCGAAAGCTGAATAAAGCCACCAGGAAGAATCACTTCCCGCTTCCATTCATTGATCAAATGCTTGATATGTTGGCTGGTCATGAGTATTATTGTCTTTTGGATGGGTATTCAGGCTATAATCAGATTTGCATTACCCTAGAAGATCAGGAGAAGACCACTTTTACTTGTCCTTTTGGCACCTTCACGTTCCATCGAGTTTCTTTTGGGCTTTATGGTACACCTGCTTTTCAGATATGCATGATGGCCATATTCTCTAACATGATTGGAACTAATGTGGAGGTGTTCATGGATGACTTTTCTGTGTTCGGGACTTTGTATCACGAGTGCTTGCATAATCTTGGCTTGGTGCTGAAAAGATGCGTTGAGACCAATCTGGTGCTCAACTGGGAAAAATGTCACTTCATGGTGCAACAGGGTGTCATTCTTGGGCACAAGGTATCTAGAAAAGGTCTGGAAGTGGATAAGGCCAAGGTGGGGGTTATTAAAAATCTTCCTCCACCAATCTCAGTTATGGGAATATGTAGTTTTCTTGGTCATGCGGGTTTTTATCGGCGATTCATCAAAGATTTCTCAAAAATCTCTAAACCCTTGTGCAAGCTGTTAGACAAGGATGTGCCTTTCAAATTCGATGAAGAATGTCTAGCTGCTTTTGAGAGTTTGAAGAAGAGTTTGACTACAACACCTATTATTACTGTACCTGATTGGAATGAACTCTTTAAGATGATGTGTGATGCTAGTGTCTATGCAGTTGGAGCAGTTCTTGGCTAGAGGAAGCAAAACATATTCCATATGGTTTACTATGCTAGTAAAACCCTTAATGGTGCTCAGCTGAATTACACTACTAAAGGGAATGAGCTCTTGGCGATTTTCTATAGTTTCGAGAAATTTTGATCTTATTTACTTGGGACAAAAGTGACACTTTTCACTGATCATACTGCTATTCGATATCTGGTCTCGAAGAAAGATTCGAAACCTCGATTAATTTGATAGATTCTATTGCTTCAGGAGTTCGAGATGGAAATCAAAGACAGAAAAGGTACATAAAATAAAGTAGCGGATCATCTCTCATGTCTGAAAAATCAAGGTAAGGCTTCACAGGATAAGACGTTGATCAATGAATCTTTTCCTGACGAGCAACTTTTTAGAGTGCAAGAAGAAGAACCATGGTTTGCAGATATTATGAACTATCTTGTGAGTAATCTTATTCCCCCAGAACTCTCTTATGCTCAAAGAAAGAAGTTTCTACATGAGGTGAAGTGGTATCGATGGGATGAGCCATTCTTGTTCAGACATGGAGCAGATCAAATTATCAGGAGATGCATTCCATATAGTGAGAAATAGGGTATTCTACGAGATTGTCACTCTACCGTGTATGGTGGTCATTATGGTGGAGAGAAGACAGCTGCCCATATTCTTCAAGCGGGATTTTTCTGGCTTACTTTGTTTAAAGATGCTCATCAGTTCTTGTTGAGATGTAATCGCTGTAAATGAGTTAGAAATATGTCCAAAAGAGATGAGATGCCTCTTAATGTGCTTCTGGATGTTGAGATTTTTGATGTTTAGGGAATCGACTTCATGGGTCCATTTGTCTCATCATGCAATAATCAGTATATCCTTTTGGCGGTAGATTATGTGTCTAAATGGGTTGAGGTTAAAGCTTTTCCAACCAACGATGCGAATGTGGTGCTAAATTTTCTTCATAAGAAGATATTCACATATTTCGGTACTCCAAGGGTCATAATCAGTGATGAAGGATCATATTTCTGCAATCACAAATTTGCTACATTGATGGAAAGATATCATGTGAATCATCATGTGACCACAGCTTATCATCCTCAAACTAATGGGCAAGCTGAAGTGTCTAACCGAGAGATCAAACGAATCTTGGAGAAGGTTGTGAGTCCATTAAGGAAGGATTGGTAGTTGAAGCTCGATGTAGCTGTTTGGGCCTATAGAACATCATTCAAGACTCTTCTAGGAATGTCACCTTTCCAGTTGGTGTATGGGAAGGCGTGTTATTTGCCTGCGGAGTTAGAGCATAAAGCGTATTGGGATTTGAAGAAACTGAATCTTGATATGGCAGCTGCTGGAGAGCAGATAATGCTTCAACTTATTGAACTCGAGGAGTTCCGTCTTCGGGATTATGAGAACAATAAAATATACAAGGAGAAGGTCAAGGGATGGCATGATAGGAGGTTAGTGCACAAGTCATTTGTGCCTGGTCAGCAAGTTTTATTGTTCAACTCTCATCTTCGACTTTTTCCAAGAAAGCTTAAGTCGAGGTGGTCAGCTTCATTCATTATTAAAACTGTGTTTCCACATGGAGCTATGGAGATTTTTAATAAACATCCGGACCAAGCGTTCAAAGTAAATGGTCAAAGGTTGAAGCATTATTATGGTGATACGGTGAACCGTGAGGTGGTGAGCGCCATTCTTTTGGCAACTTGAGTTCGAAGTTTCACGTCAAGCTAGTGATATAAACCAAGCACTTCGTGGGAGGCAACCTACGCGTATTTGTTGTATACTAGCATCGAAAAAAGTAAAAAAAAATTAAAAATATGAAATTTTTTCCAGAAGCACGGCACGCCCGTACCTGAAGCAGAGGGGCCGCGCGACCCTTCTGGAAAAGAAAAAAGAGAAAAAAATAGAAAAATCAGTTTAACCAAAACCTCTACCGAATTCTATCCTAGTTTTACCCTAATTCTACACCTTAAACACTTCTAAACCCACACCCATCCTTGTACTTCTTATCTATATACATCACATCTTATATACACAACCATCTCATATACTTACAAAACCCTAGCCTCTCCTACACAATACATACACCTAATTCTCTATCACTTGTTTGTTATGGCACCCAAAAGAGCGAGAACTGCGGGTAGTAGTAGCACTCATCCCTGGTCTACCGAGGATTCTAGTACGAGAGGCGCGGCTAACAGATTTTCTTCTCTAGAGGTTCAGGCAGAGTTTATTAGGCTGATGTCTAAGTCGATTGTGAATGAGAGGGGTTTCTTACCCACATCTAAGGATGGGAAGCTTTTGGAGATGATTGTTGAGATGGGTTTGGTGGACTTTCTGTGAAGCAGCTGCTCTAGTTCCGATGAGCATTGTGTGGGAATTTTATGCAAATGCTAAGGCGGACAAGAATGGGTTATCTGTTGTTTGTGGGTTGACGGTGGATTATCATCCCGATGCTATTCGTAGGGTCTTAAATCAACCTACGAGAAAACTGACTGCTGAGGATTGGGTGAGCAAGACTAGGGCGGATTTTGATCTGGATTATATTTTGGCTGAGTTGTATGTTCAAAGGATAGATTGGAAGTACAAGGCGGGCACGAATGATCCGTTTACTTTTCCTGCTTCGTGTATGAACAGGTATGCCAGGGCTTGGAATCTGTTTATGTGTGCCAATATTATGCCATCTTCGCATTCACACGAGGTTACTGTGGACCGTGCTATTCTGCTATAGGGGATTTTGAATGAAGAGTATGTGGATCTCGGCTATGTGATTCATCAGATTATGCTGCGCTTTTTGAGAGGAGAGACCACGGGGGCGATTCCTCATGCATCCATTGTTATGAAGTTGTGTGCTTCGGTTGGTGTTCAGTGGCCCGAACATGAGCATCTACAGATGTCGAGTGCTCCCATTGATAGTTCGACGATTGCGGTGATGCAAGAGTGATATGGCAGTAAAGTCGATGAGAAGGGCTTGGGTAATTCATATGATCATCTACCGGGTGGCCAGACAGCTGATCAGACTTATGCAGGGGATTCTTCCCAGGCACTTCAGGAAGCTACTAGATCCTCTCGTGGAGCCGCTAGATCTTCTTGTGCTCCGCAAATAGGGGATAATTATGGACTTGAAGATGCACAATATAGGCGATTGACTAGATGTATGGATGCGATGCACGGCATTCACAGTCATTTTGCTACGGATTTGACACAGGTTTTGGGTACTGCTTTTCGGGCCACTGGTGTCGAGATCGATTGGCCTGTATTTGGAGCTGATTCCGTGTAGCCGCCACCTGATACTCCACCCGAGGAGGGTGATCCTACTGATGACTAGGTATGTCTTCTATCCTTATTATTATCTTTAATGAGAACATTGAAAATTTTAAGTTTGGGGGTGATAATGTAAGGATTAGTTGTGTGTTGTGTTTATATAGATTCATATTGCATGTTTAGTGTAGTTCATTCATATTTTTGCATGATTGTTCATATAGTTGTTTTCATATTTGTTCGTGTTTGTATGTGAGTTCAATTAGTTATATTTGCATTGATATAACATGATCCTGTAGGTTGAGTTGTTTCTGACTGATTGGGTGATGTTAATTTGAGTGTAGTAATGTCGAAAGAGGGATGATTAAGTCCTAATAAATTGATTTGCATGCCCAGAAACAAAGTTTTTTCACAAGTCTTATAGGTTTCTTTTGAATTAGATCATGATTATACTTGTTAGTTTGTTGGAATTTAATCACTTGCTTATATTTAGAATTTTTTCTATTCTCGTAATGACGTAGGAACACTGAATTTTTAAACTAGGAAAAAACATGGATATCATTGCTAGTTGTGAATAAAGCTAGGCAATGGCTAGTAGTCGGCTCATATTTTTATGAGTAAGTTAGGGTTGAATGAGATAGAGCGAAACGCACTCATTCAGATTCATTAAAAAAAAGAGAAAAAAAAAGAAAAGAAAAGAAAAAATTGTGTTAGTATATGCAGAATTGACCAAGGGTGAGCTCTTTAATACTCGAGCTATTAAGTTCTAGGGAAATTTGTGCCTAGTGACCTAAGGCTTGTATAGTCTGGGATCCGCTAACCTAACACTCGCTACATGGGTATTATTGTATAAGTCTTTTAGGACCTTATTCATTGCCCGGTCAAATAAGCATTTGTGTTTAATGTATTTCAGTATTATAGCATGATCCTTGTATAACTCTCGTAAAATTGAGGTGTTGTGAGTCATTATGTGTCTAACATTCATTCTGTTTATAAACATGTGATTATTTTGACAAAAAATAGGATATGATTATTGATCTAGTATGGAGAGTATATCTGTTAAGCATCGCACACACACGTTTTTATTTTGTAAGTTGGTTTATGTGATTTAGTTGAACTCTGTTTCGAGTAATTGCATTCTTAGCGACATTTGCTTGTTGATTGGTTATGGTTATTTCGAGGGGATCGTTGCATTGTCATTTAGTTGCATATTCATATTAGTTGCATTCATGCATTTGTTTAGTGTTGAGTCTATTTATGCTTGAGGACAAGCATCGATTTAAGTTTGGGGGTGTGATACGTGGAATTTATATCCACTTGGAACGCTTCATATCGGCTTAAATTGGTGTTTTGGACTCAAGTATTTGGTATTTTAATGTGTTTTGTGTTGTGTCATTTCAGGGCACTAGTCGGAGGTGGAAATGAGCTTTCAAATGATTTTATGTTGATAAGAAATCAGGAATTAGAGTTACGGAAGTTTCCACGAAGATCAGAGAAAGAATTAAGAAAATGCAGAAAATTCTCTACAGAGCAGGCGCGCCCGCGCTAGGAAGGAGCGCGCCCGCACCAGTGAAAGCTGCAAAATCATGTTTCTACTCTAATTTGGTGATTTGAAGAGTCCAGGTGATCCAAGGGCTTATATATAATGAAAAGAAGACATTTTTAACAACAAAGAAGCCAGGAAGAACATTAAGAAGACCTAGAGCACACGAGACGGCTAAGGAGAAGAAGATTTAGTTTCATACTTTTGTATTCTTCGATTTAGGCGATACTTTTGGATGCTTGTTTTTAATTTATTCTAAACCCTAGTACTTCTATATTCTATCGTAGTATTCTGAACTTATTTAGTATCATGTTTTTATTGGAACCCATGGTGACGATATGTAAGGAGAAGAAGATTTAGTTTCATACTTTTATATTCTTCGATTTAGGCGATACTTTTGGATGCTTGTTTTTAATTTATTCTAAACCCTAGTACTTCTATATTCTATCGTAGTATTCTGAACTTATTTAGTATCATGTTTTTATTGGAACCCATGGTGACGATATGTTCGATCATGAACTAATCGTTGTCATGGGGTTCTAGCGGATTTATTTATCGATTTCAATAGTTGATTGTTCTAAATCTTTAGTGTGTGGTGATTTATGATTTCCTAGTTTGGTTGTGCTTATTCATCTTTGAAGCGTAGCTAACATCTAAGATTGTTTGTTAATCTCTATTGAAGCGACATTGAATATAGAGGTTTAGAACTTGCCATGCTAGCATAGGTTTATGTATGAATTGACATGCATAATTTGTAGTGTAATTTTAACCATCTTACACACCCTTTGTAATCATAATAGATAACTTGTTCTTAAACCGTTATGTTTTCAAATCTTATAGACATATAGGGTCTAAGCATAATTGGTGTCTACTCAACTTCTATCTTGATTGTGGATGCTCAGTAGTAGGGTATACATATATCGAAAGATAGCGTATACTAATTTCGTGTTATCTGATTAGTTATCATCACCATCGCATACTATTGATAAAGACATAAACTTTGAATGAAGTATTTAATGAAGTTAAAATCCCATGTTTTATTTTATTCTCATATAAGTAAGTCACTTTTAATCTCTTAGTTAATGCAGGCTAGTATAATCTCTTAAGTAGTTAATCAACTCAAATTTGTTACTTGTCTTAGCTGTGAGCGATAATCATACATTGTTGCATAAATGCATAATCTGAACTTAACCTAAACCAATCTCTGTGGGAATGAACTTGACTTAAATATTATACTACTTGTGATCACGTACGCTTGCGTGTATTTTTGCGTGTGTTTTAGTGCGAACAAAGCCTACTCAAAGTTTACGGCTGAGATGAACTGAACAAAAGCTGATAACGGAAAAGATTATGTGGTCCAGGTTGCAGAGATTACAAAAGGTGGCATATGACAATACCGTATGCATATTTTGTTAGAGACATTTTAGTAAACTCTATAACATAGTACATTATTTCATTTCTAGCCAACGATCTCTTAGGAAAGAGTAGTGAAAAAATCAATAATATTGTCCTTATAATACTCTCTCTCTCTCTCTCTCTCTATATATATATATATATATTTCTCTTTGAGAACTTCCAAGAAAAATTTCCAAATTTTTTAACTTGAAATCGGAGATTGTAGCCCCTTTTAAATTAATTTATACATTATCAGTTTATGGGTATGTTAGATATATTTGTGATGTCATGTCTAATATGTTGTGTTTAGTTTTAGAACTTAATATCAGGACTTATTGGAAATCAAAATTTACTGAAGTCAGAACTTATATCAGAACTTAAGGCCGTCAGGATTTATATCAGGACTTAGGTGCGGGTACTTCAGATAAGGAATGCGGCTGATTTACAGGAGAGGATCTGAACTGAAACAAAAGAAGATATGCATGAAGAGTTGGACAGCTAGAAGACTTATAGAAGATAATATCTGATTGATATATTTTAGGAGACATAATTATATTCAATATCAATTAGAAGATATCTTGTAATTGTGTACTATATAAACACAAGTTAGGGTTTACACTATATGTGTTATCATTCACGAGAACATTATTCATTGTAACCTAGCAGCTCTTAGTGATATTGTTCATCACTGAGATAGTAGTTTAACCTACTTTGTAACATAGCTTATTATAATGAATAAACTTGATTACTGTTACATACTTGTGTTCTAAATCAATTTGATTGTATAAACACTATATTCATCCCCCTTCTATAGTGTTGTGTGACCTAACAAGTGGTATCAGAGCCTCTCTGTTAATATACAAACAGTGAGATCCAATTTACAATCATGTCTGAAGAAACAAAAACTCCACCTAAGCCCACCAAAACTCAAGATACTCAAAACAATCAAACTCACAGTCGATATGAGAGTATTAAGGTTCCCATACTGAGAGCATCTGAGTATCCTATTTGGAAACTAAAGATGGCTTTGTTTCTGGAAGCAACAGATCCAGAATACCTTGATAGAATTAATGATGGACCATATAAGCCTACCAAGCTCTCTGTTGCAGTTGCTGATCAACCAACAAAGATGATACCAAAGGAGAAAGGTGATTACACACCTGAAGACATCTCATCTATTGCCAAGGATGCAAGGGTAAGGCATCTGCTTCATAGTGCAATTGACAATTTCATGTCAAACAGGGTAATTGGATGCAAGACTGTAAAGGAAATATGGGATGCTTTGGAGACAAGATGCCAGAAAACTGAAGCTATAAAAAATAACAGGAATACTATACTCACACAAGAGTATGAGCAATTTGATTCAAAAGCTGATGAATCGTTAACTGATTTATATGACAGGTTTGCCAAACTCTTGAATGATCTGTCACTGGTGGACAAGGAATATGATCTTGAAGATTCAAATCTAAAATTCCTTTTAGCTCTTCCTAAAAATTGGGATTTGAAGTCTACTACCATAAGAGACAACTATGACCTTACTGAAACTACTCTTGATAAAATTTATGGTATGCTCAAGACTCATGAACTTGAGATGGATCAAAAAAGCAAAAGGCATGGAAGAAAGTCAAAGACAGTTGCACTTAAAGCTGAGGAGGAATATTCTAAAGTGGTTGTCTCAAAGAGGGGCAAAGGAAAGGCTCTCATCATACAGTCTGATTCAGAGTCATCATATTTTGATAATGATGATTCAGAATCTGAAAATTTATCTGAAGTGGATGTTGATGCAGAGATGATGCAACTGTGTGCTCTTTTGGTGAAGGGTATCACAAAGATAGCCTACAAGAAATTCAGAAAGGGCAAGAAGTTTTCTAGGAAAGGTGGAAGTTCTGAAAAGAAAGGGTTCAGAAAGTCTGAAGGCAAAGGAGGAAAGTCTAACAGGGGAGACAACTCAAATGTCAAATGCTATAATTGTGGTGAAAGAGGCCACACTGCAAGAAAGGAAAAAGTGATAAAGGCCAGGCACTTATCACAAAGAAGAAAAACTGGGTAGACACTTCAGATTCTAAAGAAGTGGTGAACTATGCTTTGATGGCAAATGCTGATAGCAGTCCTGAAACTGCTGAATTAAATGTACATCATTCAACTCTTGCTTTTCATACTGATGATATTTTTGAGCTAAGATTATATCTGAAAACCATGTTCATTAGTTTTAGAGATCAGACTTTAGAGAATGAGAGGTTAAAATATGAAAGTCTTGCTCTTAAAAACAGAAATGACTACTTGTAAAAAGAACTATATTCCATCAAACTCAAAAAGAAAAAGATGAGGCTTTGTATGTTAGAGATGAACTACTAAAATTGAATAAATCTCTTAAATCTGAACTGGAAAAGGAAAAGAAGATAATCAAAACTTGGACTAACTATGGAAGAACAACTCAGAAAATCTTAGAAAATGGAAATTGGAAAGAAGGACTAGGTTACCTAGATGATAAAGAAGAAAAGGAAACTGTGTCATCTAAACCAAACTTTACCAAAAAAGCTGAAAAGCCTAAAGTTAATCCTGTCAAGTTTATGTCAAATTCTGACAAGTCAAAATCTGAAAAGGAAGTTAAGGACAAATTAACATCTGACGAATTAAAACAGGATAAACCAACTGTGGTAAATGTTGGCTTAATGACAAAGAAGCAGCTTAAGCATAAGCTGAAAGAGATTAGAAATGTGAACAAGGTAAAGGAAGCTAGGAAAAATAGGAATGGAAAGGAAGGTATGAGTAAAAGTAATAATTATATGCCTATTCCTAATGCTCCTAGAAAGAAATGCTATAATTATGGAAACTCTAACCATCTTGCTTCTTTTTGTAGGAAAAATAAAGATATAAACTCTTTACCTCCTATATCAGGAGTTAAGAGTCAGTCAGTTAGGTTTAAACCACAAAATCCTTGTTTTCATTGTGGTAGTTTATGGAATTCTATTTATACTTGTAAGGAATATCATAGTTTGTACTATGATTATTATCAAATAAAACCTTCTTTAAAGAAAGTTAGTGTAATTCCTTCGAGTGTAAATTCTGATGCAAAGTCTGATATAAAGTCTGATAAAAAGCATGTTAGCATAAACTCTGAAACTAAATCCGCTGCAAATGCTAACAAATTTAATAAGGCCAAAGAATCCAAGCAAGTCCGGGTCCTTAAAACTAACCAATAGTGGTCTTTGTGATTGCAGGGCAACAGGAAAAACATCCTAGTTCTGGACAATGGATGTTCAAGACATATGACTGGAAATAAAGCCCTGCTATCAGACTTTGTGGAGAAAGCTGGCCCAGGAGTTTCTTATGGAGATGGCAACATGGGAAAGACTCTGGGATATGGAAATATCAATCTTGGGAATGTCATAATTGAAACAGTAGCTCTTGTCTCAGGACTTAAATACAATCTGCTAAGTGTGAGTCAAATCTGTGACAAAGGTTATCATGTGGATTTCTTTGAAGAACACTGTGAAGTTGTAAGTAATTCTACAGGCAAAGTGGTTCTGAAAGGATACAGACATGGTAACATATATGAAGCCATACTTTCAACAAATTTTGATGGTTCTGCAATCTGTCTGTTAAGCAGAACATCAATTGAAGAAAGTTGGAATTGACACAAGAGACTCTCTCATTTAAATTTCAACAACATAAATGAGGTAGTAAAGAAAGATCTTGTGAGAGGACTGCCAAAATCAGTATTTGCTCCTGATGGTCTTTGTGACTCATGTCAAAAGGCAAAACAAAGAAAATCTTCATTCAAGAGCAAAACTGAATCCTCAATTCTTGAGCCTTATCACTTACTGTATGTTGATCTATTTGGTCCAGTCAATGTCATGTCCATTGCAAAGAAGAAATATGATATGGTTATAGTGGATGAGTTCACAAGATACACTAGGGTGTAGTTCTTGCACAAGAAGAAACTGCATCTACTCTAACTGATCATGTTAGACAGCTGGATAAGTTAGTCAAAGATTCTGTTAAAATAATAAGAAGTGATAATGGCACTGAGTTCAAGAATTCAATCATGGAAGAGTTCTGTAAAGAGCATGGAATAAAGCAGGAATTTTCTGCACCTGGAACTCCACAGCAGAATGGAGTTGTAGAAAGAATGAACATGACTCTTATTGAAGCTGCACGAACTATTCTTGATGAAGCAAAGCTACCAACCTATTTTTGGGCTAAATCTGTGCAGACTGCTTATTTTACACAGAATGCTACGCTCATAAACAAGCATGGAAAAATACCATATGAGATGGTGAAGAAAAAAGCCAAATCTGAAATACTTTCATGTATTTGGATGCAAGTGTTTTGTTCTTAAGACTCATCCTGAACAGCTGTCAAAATTTGATCTAAAAGCTGATGAAGGAATTTTTGTTAGATATCCACTTTCCACAAAAGCCTTCAGAGTCTACAATTTAAGAACACGGGTTGTCATGGAATCTATCAATGTATCTTTTGATGATAAAAATATTACTGGACTTGAAGATTTCAATGACCATGATCAGCTGAGATTTGAAAATGAAGATATAAATTCTGATTCTGTAAATTCTGATGACCTAAATCCTGATCATGTAAGTTCTGATGAGTTAAACTCTGATGTCATTGAAATTGTGGTAACTGCTCTAAAGGGAAATGCACCTGTCAAGACTCTCAAGAAGCATCCGAACCAATCACTGGCTCTTCAAGTTCTGATTCATCAAGTTCTGATGAGCCAAATTCTGATAATTCTGGAAACTCTGATTCTTCAATTCCTGAAGGATCCAATTCAAATTCTGAAATTTCAGAGATCATAACTTCAGGGGGAGCATCAGAAAATGTTGATGGAGACAATATTGATCATGGGGGAGGATCCAGTTCTAGAGATCAACTTCCATCTGCAAGGAAGTGGACTAAATCACATACACTTGACTTAATAATTGGAGGTCCTGAAGCAGGTGTCAGATATAGAACAACAACATCAAATGAATGTCTCTATCATTCCTTTCTATCTCAGAATGAACCAAAGAAAGTGGAAGAAGTTCTTCAAGATGCTGATTGGGTGCAAGAAATACAGGAAGAGTTAAATGAATTTGAAAGAAATAAAGTCTGGACTCAAGTGCCAAGACCAAATAACAGATCCATTATTGGCATAAAATGGGTGTTTAGAAACAAAACTGACAGTGATGGCATAATTACAAGAAATAAAGCAAGGCTGGTTGCTAAAGGTTACTCTCAACAGGAGGGTATTGACTATAATGAAACATTTGCTCCAGTTGCTAGATTGGAAGCCATAAAAATCTTTTTGGCTTATGCTGCTCACAAGAAGTTTAAAGTCTTTCAAATGGATGTGAAAAGTGCTTTTCTCAATGGAGAATTGGAAGAAGAGGTATATGTTGAACAACCTCCAGGCTTTGTAGATCCAAAATTTCCAAATCATGTCTACAGGCTTGACAAAGAACTTTATGGCCGTAAGCAAGCTCCAAGAGCATGGTATGAGACTTTAGCTCAATTCCTTTTGGAAAGTGGATTTACCAGAGGCACAATTGATAAAACTCTGTTCTACCTCAACCATGGGAATGACTTACTTTTGGTACAGATATATCTTGATGATATCATCTTTGGCTCTACAAATACAAAACTTTGTGAAAGATTTTCCAAGTTAATGCAGTCAAGATATCAAATAAGTATGATGGGAGAACTTAGCTATTTTGCGGGACTTCAAATCAAGCAAACTGAAGAAGGTACTTTCATAAATCAATCCAAGTATACCAGAAATTTACTCAAGAAATTTGGAATACAAGACAGTTCAACTGCATCCACTCCCATGGCCACTGCCACCAAGTTAGATAAAGAAACTGGAACATCAGTAGATATTACTAACTACAGAGGTATGATTGGCTCTTTACTCTATTTAACTACAAGTAGACCTGATATCATTTATGGTACCTGTCTTTGTGCAAGATTTCAGGATGATCCAAGAGAACCTCATCTAATAGATGTGAAAAGAATTTTCAAGTACCTCAAGGGTACAACTAATCTAGGATTGTGGTATCCTAGGGAATCAGACTTTAAGCTAATAGGTTACTCAAATGCAGATTTTGCAGGATGCAAAATAGACAAGAAAAGCACCAGTGGAAGCTGTCAATTTCTTGGAGGCAGATTGGTTTCTTGGTTTAGCAAGAAACATAAATCAATTTCCACATCAACTGCAAGCAAAATATATTGTTGCAGGAAGCTGTTGTGCACAGATTCTTTGGATGAAGAATCAGTTACTGGACTATGGGTTAGAATTTTATAAAATACCCATTTACTGTGATAATCAAAGTGCTATTACTATGACAGGTAATCCAGTTCAATCCTCAATGACAAAGCACATCAGTATTAGGTACCATTTCATAATGGAACATGTGATGGAAGGTACAGTGGAATTGCATTTTGTCCCAACAGATCAACAACTAGCAGATATCTTCACAAAACCACTATGTGAAGCTACTTTTACAAGACTGGTAAATTAACTTGGAATGGTTTCAGGTTCTTTCTCAAAATCTGTTTAGTTTTTATTCTCATGCATCAGACTTTATGATCAGTATTTACAGATTGTCTTATCTCCATGTAATATGTGCTTAAAATGTAACATATTAAATACTGATTGTTATCTGATGTGATTCTATATACTCTGATAGTGTTTTGAATGTTCTGTGACTATTCACTCCAATGAGGATTACCTTGCTAGATGCTGACTTAGTAGTCTTTAACAAACTATGTATCCCATGTTTAAATTAGTTGTTTATGTGGAAATCCATAACACAAGCAAACTCTGATTTTGATCTTAGTCAAATTTACTTCTTGTATCTTATTACTAAGTCACAAACTAGATTATTATTTCTTATCTGTCAAATTCTGATGTCAGTAAATCTTAAGGATGAACTACATGCTTGATAAGCCTCACTTATCTGAAGAAAATAAAAGAAAAGAAAAAAATTGAAATCAGGTACTCCTTTGAGATCTAGAGTAAATAAGGGAAGACCCAAGTGCATTGCTGGTATTAAGTTATATGCATTAGAAAAGCAAATAAATTTTTCTTGGTGACTTTTCACATTCTCTGATTACTGGAGAAATATTCTGATAAAAACATAAATTTTTATAGCATTTGTGACTCATTTACACTGAGAAGCCACTGTAAAAAGAATGTCAAAAGATGCATAAAATGAGCACAAACAGTTGAGGTGGACTCTTGCATAAATTTATTCTATAGTAGACTTCAAAATTAAAGACAGATTTTAAGCATTTTTCTTAGTTATGCCTTATTTCTAAGATATCTGAAGTTTATCAGACTTTAATCTTTATCTGAGAATTTGCAAATGCACACACTCTCACTCCATGTGGATGATGAAACTTACTGTGGTGATTAAGTTGTTTCTGACAAACTGGTAAGTATTATTTGCATAAATTCTGAGGACAAGTTCTGATTATGTTCTGATGATTAAACTCTGAAGAAAGCAGTCAATATTTGTGTGAAGAAACACAGAAACAGACATTCACTTTTTGAGTATAGAAGCCATATTCTGATGACCATTAAATTCTAATAATAGTCAAGTTCTGATGCAAATCCTGATGGAAATTCTTATGCTTACGTGGTATTATTTAATTACTTGACTTATATTTGGTATTTAATGTAATGGTCATTTTTATCAGAAAATGATTAAGTGAGATAAAAACAGTGATAATCATTTGGTTAATGGGTTGCGTGTTTGTTTTGGTAACAGCATGTGAGCAATAATTACTGCACGTTTACCGTGCCCACTCATTACTGTTTTGACTGTTTCCATGCTGCCAGGTGTAAAAAGTCAGTTCTGCTTCACAAAAAATAGCCGTTGTCACGTGGAGTGTATAAATAAGAGAGTTAAAAGATTTTACAATCTTTTACCTACTATTCTTATTTTCTAATCTCTCTTATTCTCTCTCACTCTCTAAAATTCTCTGAAGCTGTTTCTTACAGGTATTTTATCATACACCTTTCGTACACACAACTTTTCACTTAATTTCTTACAGAAATGGCACCCAAGGACATCATCTTTAATGGAGCCAAGTTCGTCCCCAATAACTACATGGCTATTCTCAGCATGGATGATGCTCCATCAGATCTTCACTTTATCCAAGACTTTCTTACTCGCAAGAAGAGATTGGGTATGCTTTGACTCAACCACAATTACTCTTAGGAACACAGATACTGGAGTTTTGTAGGAGTGGAGTTTATGATGATGGTGGTGAAGCTGGGTCCCCATTATTTTCACAACTGGGGAAGATGAGCATCTGGTTACCTTGTCTACTGTTCGACAAGCTCTACATTTACCAGAAAATTGCACTTTTAATTCTCAGATTGAAGATTCACTACTATAGGGTATGATGGCCAATCTTGGCTATGAGAAAAGTTTGTCCAAGGTGGGATAACTGAAAAGGCCCCACATCAGAAGGGATTGGAGTTTCTTCTTTGACTGCATCACCAGAGCTTTTGCCAACAAATGCTCCAACTTTGATGCCATTCCCATTCCGAGTCAGCAAATAGGGTATGCACTTCTAAATCAAACTCACTTTGATTATTCTACTGCTATTTTGGGTTTTATTGGAGATAGGATGAATGAGGACCCAAATACTGTTTACTTTGCTAGATTTTGTCAACTCATTTACAGTTTTTGTTGTTCTGATAAGCCCCAAAACTTTAGTGAGTCAATTCAACCTTTTAAACTTGCTAAAAGGGCCTTCACAGACTTGTTATCTACTGATAATAAGAAAGAGACACTAAGACCCCTTCAAATTCCTACATCAGTAAAACAGTTCTTAGTAAACTCTGACCTCAACACATATACATCCCAATTTCCTGATATTGCACAATCTTCTAAACCAAAACCATCTCCACCAACACAGCCTTCCAACTCTCATCCACAGCCTACCATCAGAACCTATTTCCAACCAGCACAATCCTCTCAACAACCATCAGCATCTACAATTAGAACCTCACAGGTGCCAGTTGTAAAATCTGACACATCCTCTAAGCCCACAACCAAAAGAACTAAATTTGTTCCTAAATCTCCACCAAGGAGAAGAAGGATGATTCTTCGAGATAAATCAGATGAAGATGAACAGGTCCAGGTTCCTGCATCAAAAGCTGTGATAATAGAAGCTGAAAAAGAAATTTTTCAGAAGGAGGTAGAAGCTGAAGAGTCAACTCTTCAGAAACAGACTGAACCTGAGGGTTCTGGAATTTTAAAAAGGAAAAGAACTTCAAGTTCTGATGCTGCTCAAACAACTCCTCCATCATCCAGAAGATCAAAGAAGAAGAGAGTAGGTGTGAAAATTACACAAGCTCAATATGAAGAAGCCGAGGAAGAGGATCAAGAATCTCTGATCTCATCAGAACCAATAGTGATTGAAGCTTTGCCACCTCCACCTCAAGCTGAAGACACTGTTCCAGACACAGTGCTCACACCTCCTATCTCTCCACTCAGAGAAACAGCTACAATTGAAGATTCAGGATTAAGTCCTGAAATTGACATTCATAGGCTGAACATTCCATCTGTCTTATTTCTGGAAGCACCACAAGGATAAGTGACAACTCCACCTGTTTCTCCATAAAATGCTGAAATACCAACTTCTCCAATTCTGGATGTGGAAACATATGAAGTTATAGCAGAATTTCCTACAGCCACACACACTCTTGTGTTGTCAGAAGATGATGAGCTTCTAACAAGTTCTGGAGAGTCAGCTCCAGTAAACACTCCAGCTCAAATTCTTGGAAAGGAGGCACTGCTTAAAAATTTTGTTGAAGAAGATGCTCCTGTTCCATGAGAAGAAACTCACAGAGGAGTTGAATGGACCAGGAAGTGGAATGAATCTGACTTCATTCCCAGCTCAAAAGTTCTGTCAGATCATATTGCAAAAGCTAATGAGTTATTGACGAATTCTGACTTCAAAGCTCAACTTAAATTCACAGCTATCAGTACTAAAAGTCTTCAAGGTCTACACTCACAGACTCATGAAAAGGTTGATAAACTTCTGGAAAAAGCTGATAAGCTAGACATGGAGATCAAACTAGACAAGAAGAGGTTTATCAGACCTATTCAAGAGAAAGTTGAAGTTATTGAGCAAGCTCAAGAAAAGCAGCAGGCCCAACTGGATGAGGTCCTACAAAATCAAGCTGCTCAATAGACTCAACTGAATGAAATCCAATCTTCAGTGGAACTTCTTCTCTCTCTACTCATATAAGATGATGCCAAAAAGGGGGAGAAGGTAGTTAAGTCCAAATGCTCAACTAGCCAAACTCTGAAGAAAAAGGATGATTCTGAAGATGACCAGGGAAACCCTAGGAAGGGAAAAGGTCAAGGTCAAGGAAAGCAAAGCAACAAAGTTTCTTTACAGAAACTAATTTATGATTCTAGCAAATCTTCTACACAGAAGAATACAAGTTTTGAAGCTGTGAATGCTCAAGTTCTGAAAGCAAGTTCTGATATTCAAAGTCTGATATCAAGTTCTGATATTCTGATTCAATCTGAAAGTCAAGACTCTCAGAAGTTTTTACAAACTCTGAAGCTTAAGGGAAGGGAGACTACTGTCTACTATAAGGATCCCAAGATTCAGACACTTGATGAAAAAATTGCTAGAAGATTGTTTCTCAAGCATAATCTTGGAATGGATTTAGAGACTCTAAAGGAGGAAGAAGCTAGATTTGCGGCTGAAAAGACAAATCCTAAGTCTAAAGCTTCTAATGCAAAGAAACCTCCAAGGCCTAAGGCAAAAGGCATTGTGATCAAGGAAAGGTCAAGTTCTGAGGCTTCAAAGCCCAAGATAAGATCACAAGTTGAAATTGATCCCAAGGAAAAAGGGAAAGGAAAGATTGATGAACCAACAAAGAAACAGGAGATGAAGATTAATCAAATTCTGATGAAACCTGTATGCAAAATGGTTCAGGTTTTTGATGATACAATTGCAGAAGATGAAACTGTTGAAACTCTAAAAAGAAAGAAGATAACAGAAGAATATAAGACAACCTCTGACATAGCTCAAGTTGTTCAGAGTCAAGAACAGCAAGCTACAGAAGAATCTGCAAATCCTGAACAAGTCATCAAGACATCAACCTCTGACAGAGCTCAAATTGATTTGGACAAGATGACAGTTACTGATAAGAAGAAACTCCTATGGAAAAATATTAAACCATCAGATCCTAAGAAAAGTCAACTACTATCTGATTTCATGACTGTTGGATTGAAAGCCAGAGAAGTAAGAAACAGAGCTGGATTAGGTTCTGAAGAAGCCAAGATTAAAACAGGATTTGAAGTAATTACCAGAGATCCATTCTTATTAACTGACAAACCACTTGAGGAAGTTACACGAAAACACCTTGACAAGGTTATGTCTGTTCAAGTGGTATTGGATGCTCATGATAAGATTAATGTCAAAGAAAAGCTGATTCTATTTATTGAAGATTGAAGAACATACAAAATATCAGAATCAGATGTGCTGAACAAATCTCTAAAAGAACTTCAATTCTTTCATTATCTTTTAAAGATAAAGTATGAGATTACCAGAAGATGGTCAAATTTCATCATGAAGACTATAAAGGATAAAGCCAGAATCTATGGATCAAGGGTTACATAATTTATTCCAAATATAGTTGAAGATGATGAAAGTGAAATTCCAATGAAGAAGAATTTTTCTAAACTTGAAGTTATTCTGAAAGAGAAATGTCTGTGCTATAATGAAGACTCATCTCATCCAAGAGTAATCGGACTTGGTGATGGATTAGAAAGAAATCACATCTCAGTACTTAGGACTACAATCTACCAGATTGGAAGTCAAGATGAAGAAATGAAGCAAGTCAAGGCTACATTAGCTCAAGTCCTGAGAAATGCAGAAGATAAGCTGATATCAAAATTTGTCAAGAATCACTTTGGATTCAGATTGACTCAGTAAAATTGGTAAACGCTGCAAGGACTGTAAGTTATAGTTAGTTGTTTAAATAAACTCTCATTGCATTTGTACCTAAATGTTTTTGACATCATCAAATCTATTAACTTGTATATTTTTCATAATTTACAAGTTGGGGGAGATTGTTAGATATATTTTTGATGTCATGTCTAATCTGTTGTGTTTAGTTTCAGAACTTAATATCAGAACTTACTGGAAATCAGAACTTACTGAAGTCAGAACTTATATCAGAACTTATGGCCGTCAGGATTTATATCAGGACTTAAGTGCTGGTACTTAAGATAAATAATGCGGCTAATTTACAGGAGAGGATCTGGAATAAAACAAAAGAAGATATGCATGAAGAGTTGGACAGCTAGAAGACTTATAGAAGATAAAATCTGATTGATATATTTTAGGAGACAGAATTATATTGAATATCAATTAGGATATCAATTGTAACTGTGTACTATATAAACACAGCTTAGGGTTTACACTATATGTGTTATCATTCACGAGAACATTATTCATTGTAACATAGCAACTCTTAGTGATATTGTTCATCACTGAGAGAATAGTTTAACATACTTTGTAAAAGAGCTTATCATATTGAATAAACTTGATTACTGTTACATACTTGTGTTATAAATCGATTTGATTGTATAAATACTATATTCAACCCCTTTCTATAGTGTTGTGTGACCTAACAGAGTATATATCTTGTATTTGTTTTGTTTGTTTATTCTCACAGCACACAACATATAACTGCTACATTTGCTGAGCTTTCCTGTTTCAATAAAAAAGTTTTCAGATTTTAAGAAATTTTAACACAAATTCAACCCTCTTCTGTATGTGAACACATATCGAACAATAAGTTATGTAAGTATTTGGATAAATTTACTTATAAGTCATTGAATTTTTTACTAAATTAAATTTTAAAAAATATTTTTTTAAATACAATTATCTTGATTTATGAATTTTAATTAGAAAATATTTAAATCATTTATACGATCTTATAATAGATGAAGAATCAAAATTTTGGTTGGCACGGTTCTTTGTTAATTTACGTAATTACCCATATTTAATAATTATGTTTTACTTGATTACTCTAAGTTAATTAGTATATAAACCAATTTTTCTTTTTAAATAAACTTCGTTCCCTTTTCTATTTTTATTTTGTCCAACTAAAACACATACATGATTTATTTGGTCGAATTATATTTTGATTTAAATATCAATTTGAATTATATAGAGTCGATATGAATTATAACAAAAAATTTATAGAAAGTTGATTTTAATATTAATAAAAATTAGAGTTGATTAACCGACGATCGATCAACCAAATTTTTAATATTTCGTCTATTATAATACAGATGTTATTTTATTAAATAGAATTATCCGTCATATTTTTGGAAAAAGAGGTGTTTTAGTTGGACAAAATAAAAATAGAAAAGGGAACATGGTTTACTTAAAAAGAATACACTACTAAAAATTTATAAATAGATATCGCCCATTAGACATCAGTTGCTTGTGCCACCTATATAAAAAAGTACTTTCAACATCGCTCCAAATAAAACCGATGTGTATGACTATTCACACATCACTTTCTAGTACAACTGATGTCTAATATAAGCTCTAAAAAAATAAACACGCGCCCAACTATTTCATTTCCCCCGCATCTGTTTTAAGTCATATATGTTTCTCATCAAATCTCATTATCTCATTCTCATCCCGACTTTCTCAGCCCGACTCTCTCTTCCCAACCCCTCTCCGATGAACCCAACTTCCTCACACCCTCCCCTCATCTTCTCTCTCTCTCTCTCCCCCCTATCTCTCTCTCAATTTAATATGCAATACTTAGGCTAAGCTTAAAATTCAATCGAAGCTATTTGAAACTCAATTGAATCTCGGAGCTCTCAACTCCGACGCTTTATTTGAATTGAAGTGGGTAATGCTTTGCTCAAAGTGAACTGAGTAAGAACGCAAACCCTGATTATTTTTGAATCTCAATTGAGGAGTTTTGGACTTAATCTTTTTTCTTACTTTTGATACAGGTAGGAGACGAATAAAGACTTGTTTGCTCGAAAGCTCCAACTGGTAATTATTTTATTGTTAATTTTATTTTATTAAGCTTTATTGTGTAGCTTTTGTTTAATAAAATGTTATTTAGGTTTAAAATTTATATGAATTTGCTTAATTTTATAAATTAGGTATTATATGTATAAGTAGTGTTAGAATCTAGAACTAAATTTCCTATTGATGAGTTGACATATTGCACACGTTGAAGGAGAACAATGGTTTGGTTTTTTGTGGGGAGACAGGTTGTGGAAAGGCTACACTGGTTAGAAAAATCATTCACATCTAATATATTTACATTATACTATATTCTTGTATAATTTTTTCTCTAAAAGTTCTAATGCATCTGTTCTGTTATTGAAGCACAATATTTTTTACGATTGAATGCTAATAAAATGTTAAATCTGAATTACTTTTTATGCAGGTTCCACAATTTATCTTAGATGACATGATTGAAGCATGACAAGGTGGACACTGTAACATTATATGCAATCAGCCAAGAACAATAGTGCTCAGGTCAATTCTTTATCAAGGCACTTATCGTTCTCTCACAACTTTATATTATAATGTGTCACATGTTATTGGTATAAGATTTGTGTGAGACTGTCTTGTATATTTTGAGTTATATTAATATAACGCACTAGTAGTAGTGATGCCTTTGTATGGAGATATGAGCTCATTAAGATCAGAATTATCAAGTAAAACATATTTGTAAAATGTTTGCTCAATACATCAATTTGGTGATTCTACATTATCTATTCTTTTATGCAGTTTCTTAATGGTAATTGTAGTTAGAAAATGGTGAGAAGATCTCATATTTCAAGGATCAGATTTATATATTTTTATGAGGCGAAATATATGCATTTTAATTTTTTATACGAAGTAAAGTCTTTAGATGTAAATTTAGTTTATTGGATCTTTTTGATGTATATTTTTATATATATTTCTATTTTGTTAATAGGCAATAAATATGTTATTTGTAATTTGTTTGCATGCGTACAACTTGTATATATGTTTATTTTTGCAGTGTGTCATTCAGTAGTCAATACTACTTAAATGAGTAAATGCACTATCACTACTAAAAATTTGTTATATGCTGCTTTCTAACTATTCTTAGATATATTATAATATTATAGCAGTTTCCAGTACATTCCATTACCCATCCAAAAGGTACTGATCTGGTCTATATTTTTAAATGTCAAAATAGATAATTGCAAAGTCAAGTAATCAACATTTGTGAACTAAAAAAAATTATTTTTTCTATTATTAATATTAAGTACTCAAATTTTTTGTTTAGTTTTGACATCATACATGTAACATGAGGTGTACTCTGCAATACTCTGTATTTATATAATAAATATATTTCGGATTTGCTTGCAGTTTACTTAGTTTACTTAGACAGGAATGCAGTAGATAATAAATTTTTGGAGTGCTTACTGCTGGTGTATGGGCATTGGTGTTACTGCTGGTGCATGGGCGTTGTAGTGGTGTCTACATTTTGGAGTTGGTTCTGAGTTTTGTATGGATAAATGTTCCATAGAACATTTGGTTTTGACTTTGTTAGTACTTGAAGTATAGTTATACTATGTAGTTTAGATATGATGGGTGTAGTTGGCCAATTGGATGGATTATATAATGAAGTAGATAGTCTATATATTTGATAACTTAAGGAGTTTGTTGGTTTGTTGGAGGTTTGATAATGATAAAAAGAATTTTACGGTTTCGATTTGGTCTTGTCTTTATTTTTTTTGTAGATTTTTTTTGGAATATGTTTTAGATTTTACATTTGGTATATTTGGGTGCAAATAATACAATCAGTAGAGAATAATTTATAGTCAATAGACATCAATTAAGATATACAACTTCTGAAAACTGATGTTACTGGTCTCAAATACATCAGATCCAGTTAAGGAACCGATGTCTAATCAAACCTCTAACATCGATTTTCATTTATAGGCGATGTAAAAAGGTAACTTTGATATCCGTTTAATGTTTAAAAATGATGTTAATGTTGATATTGATCTTGTAAATTAAATGTTAAAGTTTATAATTAGATCATATTAAATCTATATAGAAAAGGTTGTAATGTAGTTTTTATTTAAAAATAGAGAATAAACATTGGGTTTCTATTTGGAACTGATGTTAAAGCTGTTACCAGACATCAGTTCACAACCGATGTTATATGGGGGTACCTTTCTCTACACCCACATAGACATCAGTTGGGAAAACTTTTAACATTATTTACCGATCGATGTCTGTTTACGTTTTTCTAGTAGTGAATAATTGGTTTATATACTAATTAACTAAGAGTAATCAAGTAAAAAGAAATTATTAAATATGGGTAATTACGTAAATTAACAAAGAACCGTACCAACCAAAATTTGGATTTTTCATCTGGTAATGTGCATGCTGTTAAACACGGTAGTGTAATTTATTGATCCAGGATAAAATAAAATTAATATCATAATTCGTGTACTATTGATTTCAACCAAACCTTAACTTGTAAAAAAAATTTGTTAACACTGTATTATTTAATAAAACTGTATTGATTAATCAGTAATATCATCTTATTCAAATATCTTTATGTTAGGTATGAAATGCACACAAGGGATGAATGTGTGTTTCTTGATTTTTACTTAAAAGCCTTATAATTTGTTTTGGAGAAATCAAGTTATGTGATTAGGCTTTCTTGAGCTTAACAGCTTAGAGTATTTGTAATGATAATTAACTAATTGTAAAGACACACAAGAGCAATTATCAAAACTCACTTGATCTTTTATTTAAAAATCAAATAGATTGTGCTACAAATATGAGTTCTTGAATATTAAAAAACTCAGTTACTTCTTAAGAGAATACAAGAAAATATAGATTGTTTTGTTACAACTGAACAAAGGACCCGTGACATGATTTATAGAATAACTTGCACAATTTATATGGATTGCACTAAAATAGAGTAAAATAATTTCTAAAACTATTTTATCTATTTCTATTTCAAGTATTGCATATCTACATACAATCTTCCAGGTCTGCTACACTCATTTTTCCAGTTCATCTTGACCCTTGATCTTGCACTTTTCAAGCTGCATTTGTAGATTTTCCATTTTAATGATAAAATGGTTTATTGATCGATAACTTTGAATCTTCATGATAGTTGTATTCTATAATTAAAGCTGTTATCGAGATCTTCAAGGTATATAGAGATGTATGTATCGTGATATAGAATGACTTATCGATATCTCCATTTCTCTACATGTGTAAATGACTTGTCGATATCTCCACTTCTTGATTTTCAACTCGACATACTATAAAATTGTAGTGATAATCAAATAACTGTAAGGACAGAAACACAATTATCAAAACTCACTTGATTTATATTAAATCAAATTAGTTGTGCTACAAATTTGTGTTTTTGAATATGTTAGAACACAACTACTTCCTGAGAGAATACAAAAATTCTAGACCTATTTTTTTGTTACCTCTGAACAAAGGACCCGTGACATGTTTTATAGATCAACATGCACAGTTTACAGAAGTTGCACTAAAATAGACTAACACATTTTCTAAAGTCCTTTTGTCTATATCTATTTTAAATGTAGCAGATTTGCATAGAATCTTCTAGGTATGTGACCTTCCTTTGTACAGTTCGTCTTAGCCCTTGACCTTGCATTCCTCAAGCTGCATTTGTGTACTTTCCATTTTAGTGATAAAATGGTTTATTCACTGATAATCCTGGATCTTCAAGTTGGTTGTGTTATGTAATTGAAGCTACTGTATAGAGATGTCTCATATCGACATGTAGAATGACTTATTAATATCTTCTCTTCTCTACAAGTGTTATGACTTGTCGATATCTCCAGTTCTCTATATGCAGTTTGACTTGTCGATATCTCCAGTTCTCTATATATATTTTGACTTTTTAATACCTCTAGTTCTTTATATGCAGTTTGACTTGTCGATATTTCCAGTTCTTTATTTGTAATTTGACTTGTCGATATCTCCACTTCTCTTTATACATTTTTGACTTGTCGATATCTCCACTTCTTTACATATATTTTGACTTATCGATATCTCCACTTCTCTACATATATTTTTGACTTGTCGATATCTCCACTTTTCTACATAGCCTTGGACTTCTCCACAAGTAGAGTGACATCTCTATAAGTATAATGACTTCTCTAAAAGTAGAGTGACTTCTCAATAAGCTTATCTAACTTCTCGATAGACTTCTCGATATCACTTGATCTGTTACTTCTTGACATTTGATTTAAAAAAAAATTCAATCTACAACATTATTTTTCACCAAGTAGTTTATCTTCACCCCGAGTCATGATCAGGCTTAATCTTCTTCCAGAAGTTTATTCCTAACTTGTTGGTTGTTTTTTAAAAAGTACTATAGTCTAGTCTACTTAACAATTTTACAGACTCGAGAAACATCATTACAGATTACATAAAATTACAATTCAACTAAATCTCAGGATTGTCAAAGTGACTTAGTCTTGTTATGTAAAGGCATGTCTTGCACAATACTTCTCTACATGTGTAACTGACTTATCGACATCTCTATATCTCTATATGTGTAAATGACTTATCGGCATCTCCATATCTCTACATGTATAAATGACTTGTCGACATCTCCATATCTCTATATGCGTTTTAACTTGTCGATATCTCTATAGGAAAAGTGACTTCTCTATAAATGAGATGACTTTTCTAAAATAGAGAAATGACTTCTCTACAAGTCAAATTGACTTCTCGATAAATTTGAGTAGTTCTTGATGTGATACTTCTTGACATTCTTTGATCTGTGACTTCTCGATATTTGACTTGGAACATTTTTCAATCTACAACATTATTCTTCACCAAGATGTATATCTTCATTCCGAGGCATGATCATGCTTGATCTTTTTCTAAAAATTTATTTCTAGCTTGTTGGCTGTTTACTGAAAAATACTCCGGTCTAGTCTACTTTAACATTCTTTTAGAATCAAGGAATACCATTACAGATTACATAAATTATTACAAGTCAATTAATTCTTGGGATTGTCAATGTGACTTAGTCTTGTTATATTAGGGATGTCTTGAACAATAATCTCCCCCAATTTATGAGAAGATCACTTGTCACAAGTTCATGTCTGATAACAAGACTAATCCTAAGATTAAATGAAAAATAAACTGATATACAAAGTACATTATTTTATTCATAAGTGACATCTAGCTTTTATAATTTGATAGTTTGAGTTACAGAACTAACTGAAGTTTTCATATCCTGACTGAAATCTAATTAAGTCCTTTAGCCTAACAAGACATTCAAGTTCTTCAATAATCTCAATCCCTCTTAGTGCTTCCACAAGCTTCAGAAATTCTCTTAATATGTAATTTCCAAGATGCTCAATTATGTACCTTGACAATCTGTTAGTTTTGATGTTCGTAAATGCACCATCTTCAGAAACCATGCTTATCCTCTAGCCTTTAATTCATTTGATCTTTTCTCTAATCTTTCTAACTCTATAGCCTTTTTAATAGCATTTTCTTCTCTTTCATCCTTCTCCCTTGCCCTTCTTCCATCTCTGTCTCTTAACCTCCTAGCCAGTTCTCCTCTCCTCACCTTTGTGAACGCGTCATTCTCAATCATCAAACTAATCACTCTCTCAAGTTCCACTATTGACTAATTTTCAATTACTTTTTTGTCAAGTAGGTTGAATGAGCCATCTTTGAAGTAAATTTTCACATCTCCCATAGTATCCACAGAGATTTTGATTATGAATTTTGCTTGTGGATCATTGTAGTCATCTTCTGAGATTTATTTAGAGATTGGTAGAAAATCATCTTGATTAAAGCAAGCTCACAATGCTCCCATTTCAACCTTGTTCTTCTTTAGCTTTCTTTCAACAAACTTGAAGTGTGTTTTGACTGGTGGCTTGAATGATGGAGGTTTGGTTAGTTTATTCAAGGTGGTTTGATTTTATAGGATATGTGTTTTAAGTAGGGAATTGGCTGTGAGTTTGTAAAAGTGTTTAGACTTGAAGGTTTGAGTAGTTGAAGTTTTTGATTGGCTAGAGATTTGGTTTAGGGTCTTCTGAGTTTGAGATTTTTGGTTTATAGGTGTCTTTTTGGTGTCCTTCCCATCTTTGTCATTTTTTCTTTCCCTCTTCCTTATCACTCATCTTCTTGTCATCACCCTTGTCACTCCCCTTCTTCTAACCCTTGCTACTATAACGCCCCCAAATCCGGGGTTAGAGGATTTGGTCATCACGATGAAAACTCAATCCAAAATAACATGTTTAATAAATAAACAACTGCCAGCAGTTGAAATATAACATCTGCGACCCCGAACTTTAACAAGATCTTTTTAAGGTTACAGTTATAGAAACAAGATATCCAAATTCCACAAGTAAATTTTTCACTTCTTTTAAAACATCTTTTTAACAATTTAAAAACTCCAAACTAAACCCGCTAGTATAACTTCGAAAGGAAGTATACTAGGCCCAAATACACGATATCTAAATAAATAACTTTGCATAATAGAACTTACAGTAGTCCGCAAACCCTGGATCAATCACCTTCCAAAAGCTTCTTCCTGGCTTTCTCAAATTACGTGGATAAACAGTGCAAGCTAATCCTCACTGGAAGGTTAATTTAAAAACAGGCAAGTATGAGCGAAAGAAATGCTCAACAAGTTCATTATAATATATATATATGGTCCTTTTGATATAAAAACCAACATCTGCAATGGAGTAGAACATTTAAAATCATTATTGCTGAACTAGAAAATTTAGTTAAGAAATCCCATAATTGGTTCCTTAAATGTATTCAAAACTTTTTTTTTGATGTTTTTGAGCGAAAATGCTTCAGCAATACTTTGAATCTCGGCGAGAATAAAACTCGTAAAACAGTGTTTACATAATTATCGTAAACAACAATATGAAACAGTGAATATGGACTAGATCATAAACTTTATTCAAAACCGTACTCTTGATATTAATACTAATTTTGATGTCACATCAAATTAGATATCAATACTAACTTAGATGCTCACAACATACCAGTACTGAAGTATTGAAGTTAACATCAATCATATATATCGATACAACTTTTGATATTAACAACAATTTAGATATCAACATCAACTTTTAATGTAAAACATGCAAAGAAAATTTATGATAAATCATTTATTTATGATTATCAATAACAATATCTGAACAAGAATAGAAGCTATCACAAGCTATCATAAGCTATCATAAGCTTAACGATTAAATGACAAGTTTTTAGATTAGAATCACTATATCTGACAGACGTACTATCACAAGCTGATCGGCCACTGTAATAGTACTAGATCATGCTTCGTAGAAACATGTCCCGTAACATGAATACTCAAACAAAAGTAACATATCGGCCGCCACCGGTATGTACTCAAATAAAAAGGCAACATATCGGCCTATGACAAAAGTTGTATTATATATATTCCATATAATACATTGCCCTCCGCTGGACCGTCCGTCCCAGTCACTTACACATTCATCCAATCAAAATATTTTTCATAAATGAGCCACATCAATCGACATCCTTATTCAAATAACTCCCTATGTCACATGGTCCGGAGTAATCGCATCAACTGATGGCAAGATAACTAGAATGATTAGTTATTCGCTAAATATGTAATCAAACTCCACTGTATAGAGTATATCTGGATAGAATAGTAATTCACTATCTATCTGGAAATGAATTATATCCTAGCAGAACAATTGCTAGAATAATACGACTTCAATAATCCCAATAATTATATGCATGCAATATCTTCCAAAATCTTTATAAAACTATTTAATTCTAATATATGAACATATAACTATTTTGGAAGTAGAATAGCATATGAAAACTTGCATAATTGTAATTAAACAATTTGATAAGTAAAACATTAAACTAATCTGAAATTAGAATAGTATAGAAAAACTTACCTTTGATTTTTAGCAGTTAGTCACACTTGCAACATCACGATTAGCTCAATATATCATCTCATGATCTCGCTTTCTTTCTATTTTAACAATTCTCTGATATGCTGCTTCAAGATTGCTAGAAGCCTGATATTCAATATTATTCCACTGTACTCTTGATCCATTTTATCTAGGTCTGATCGTCTTGAACAACTCTCATATATAATTCAAAGATACATCTTCAATCGGCTATACTATAATTACTCGATGAACTACGCGTCAAAACCCTATTGTCTACCCATACGATAGCCCGCACATAATTACAACAGTCAATACAAGAATTTTGACTCACATACACACGTAATTCACATAGCATGTACATACATAATCCATGTATCACATAATTCATATAACACATGACTCGGTTCCTCAAAACATTTAACTCGGTATGTTCAAAACTGAAATCAAGTCAAAATATGACTTTTAGATAAATACGTGACTCAAAACTGACTTGCAACACAAGCGATCTTTCGAAACAAAAGGATTTGTGTCATGAAAGTATTTTTAATAGAAGCAGAATATTTTTCTGAGTTTAGAAACAGAATATTTTTCGAAACAAAATGAGTTTTTAATTATTTTCTGAAAATAATTCCCAGAAACATGTTTTGGGAAGGGTCATCTTCTTTGATGGATCAAACAGGACATTGGAGGAGGAAGATGACTGGAAAACTTTGAAGAACTCGCCGGACTCCGGCAACCTTCAACCAAATCCGGCGAGCCCCGTTTTGGTAAAAAAACATCTCCATTCAATCAATTTCTTACACCAAATCCAGTCTAAATCAACCCAACGACATCATTTAACCATAACAATATCAAACGATCGCTCAAACCAAAAATCCGATCAATAAGAACCAAGAACAATAACTTTCTGGCCAAAAATCCGATTTGCTTCAGTTCTAAACCAAATACTACGAATTATATATGAAAACGAAGCCTAGAACGCATAGAATTTATTCATAGCATCCTAAACATCAAACAATCAACCTACAATCCAGAAAATCAAAATTTAAAAACTAACAAAACCAAAAACTTGACTTAATCATTCCATCAATAGAACGAACACAAAATTGGTATAAATCGACTCTAAATAACACGTTAAAGCTAATCCTAACATCAAAAATAACCAAAAACTCCTGAAAACCAAGAACCCAATTCGTATTAAAATGATGAATAATGCTTTTTGAGAATTACTCAACCTTAGTTGATGTTTCTGGTATCAATATAACAGGCTCGAAGAGAGGTTCAATTCGACTACTAGATCGTCAAAAACGGAGCAACGGATCTCCAGATATCGCAAGATTAAGATCAATAATGGATTAAAACCTCCAAGAACAATCTAGTGAATTTTTTTATTTCTCTAAAAAATAAAGAATAAATATCTGATTATTAGATAATTATGACAAATAACAATAAAAAATCAACTATTTATACTTATAAGAAAATTAAGATCCCAAAAATTAATTAAAGGTGTTTTAATCCCTTAATTAAAATAATTAGGCCCAAAAATAATAATTATGGGGAATAATTTATAAAATACATTTTCAAATAAATACAATATTAATGCCAAAATTCCCCAAAAATCATGAACGATTCAAAAATGCAAAAATAATCGATCTTTGAAATATGCATGATTTTATAAATATGAATATATGAATTTTGTGGCCTTTGACGTCCCGGCAGGGTCCCGGTCTGATCAATTTGAATAAATCGAAATATTTTCTAAATTAATAATAAACCCTGAAACACATATAACATATGTAAATGCACGCAGAACAATACAAAAGAGGTACCACATAATAAACGCACTTTGACACACGTCCAAAATGCGTATAATTTTATATAAATACATTTTAAACACGTAATGAGTATCCAGAAAATAATCTGGTCCTTACAGGACTATATACAAATCCATTGCATGTTAAATCATGGCGAGACACATTTTTAAATAATATTAAATGCATAATAATTCATTTAACACGTACCAAAATAGCCGTAAAATATTGTTTTTAATATTTTTAAACCTCACCCTATTCCTAAGTGAACACGGATAAACTATCAAGTAATATTTCCGACACACATAAAATATTGAGGTGAGTAAAAACATCCACTCGATCCCCAAGACTGGAAAATACACTCAGTTTTACAGATATCGATAAAATAATCGGCTTTCAGATAAAATTTTGAAGTAGTAAAAGTATTTACATACTTACACAATAGCTGACCGAAATTGACACCAACTATCAGTTAGCATATTAAGCCATTTAATAACACGAACTCATCAAGCAGGAATAAAATATCCATAATTTTATTCCTTTTTAAATTGGAAAAATCACATAAAATCATTCTAATAATAATAGAAATAGTTTCTGAAAATACGGGATATCATAGCTACCTTTTCCATCCTTATGACTCCCACTGATTTTGCTAGAGTGACTTGGATTTGAAGTAAAAGATTTGTGTTCATCTTTATTTTTCTCATCATCCTTGTCATCATCTTAAGTATTGATAACAGTCTTAGGTAGAATGCTCCCAACATTGTTTATATATCTCCCTAGGGTGGTGATCATTTCAAGATCTTCAACTTGCTTATTTTTCTTCAACTTCAACCCAGTCTCTATCATCATCATTAACTTCTTGTAATCCATGGCACAGTTCTTATAAATTTGAAAGTGTTTGCACTTTTTAGTAGTTGAGCAAATGTATACCACTTTTTTTCTAAGTTCTAGATAGGATTCAGGGAAAGCTCCTTCTTGTCCTGATTTGAGTTCCCTTAGCAAATAAGTGTCTTCTGGATTCATCACCTTGATTTTATTGATGAAGATGTTCAGTTCTGAGGCTCTCATTGATTTGAGAAATAATAGAGAGACCTGCATAAACCTTTCAACCCAAGAGTCTTTGATGTTGACCACAATTCTCTTTTCCCTTAGCATGTCCTTGGTGACTAAAAGCACCCTCAAAAAATTAATATTTCTATCAATATCTCTCTTGTATGTATGGTGATTATGGTTCACTAAGATTCTCAGGCACTCTAGAAGTTCACCAAACTCCTTGTCTAAGCAAGAGCCTTCAGTTGTCTTAGCAAGATATTGGATTTGGAGAATGGATGATTGAGAAGTTAAGTTGGATGATACTCCACCACCAAGGTTGTCCTGGACCACTCTTTTTACTTCTTCAGCCATCAAAGTAAAAGGTTCATATCTTGCTTTGTGAAGTTGATCCAATTTAACCTTTGTGTCATTATTTTGAGAAATTTAATTCTGCGGAATAGTGTGCAAATCCAGAAAAGACTCCCTTAGCTGCTTTATGTTGGCTTTAACACTAGACAGATTAAGAGTGGCCAGTTTGGTAGAAAATGTACTGAGCTACTGTTTGACCTCCAGCTGCTTGGGTAGGAGTTCATCTATTTTGTGTCTCACCATCTTTTTAATGTGTTATTGATGACCATCTAGAGTCTTTTTCAGTGCTTTTCCAATATAACTGAAATATTTTAGTTGTTCTTTGTAGACCTCTGAGATGGCATCATACACTTCCTGAGGAGTAAGCACCTTGGCATTGCTACCTAAGATAGCAATGCCATCTCAGGAATATTAATACTGCTAGTTGAGACTGCTAGTCATCTCACGAGTAAGCACCTTGAGCTTCATCTACTATCTTTGCTTGTTGATCTTCAACATCTTCCTTGTAAGATAGTAAAATAGCTTTATAATCTTGACTTGTCATGTCAGGTGTCAGCAACTGTTGAGTTATATATACAAGGTGTGGCGCCCTCCAAACCCGGGTCAGAAGTTTGGGGTCAACAACACATACACAAAATATAAACCTGTATATAAGATACTATTTGCAATGACCCTGCTTTACATATCCACGGATTGCAACAGGTTAAAGTATGAAAACAAGCCACAACCTTAACTTTTATTACATCGTGCCCAATCCCAACTAATTTAACTTACAACTGATAAAAAAATTATTCTTACAATCTTACTATCTCTCTACCGTATGAAGCTCCTGCTAGCTCGATCCAACTCAAACTGGAATCCTAGCCCGCACATTGGACTGAGGAACTTCACTATCATCCATATCATTTTCAACTGTAAAATATATAAAAGAATCGCAAGGGTGAGCTAACTAGCTCAGCAAGTCATAACAGTGATAACTGAGGTTTAAACAATGTTCAAATGGAATGATTCAGAGGAATCAAGTTTCTTTTTAACTAATCCTTAAAATTGGATATTCATTTTAAGTTTTTTTTTAAAAAAACCAAGGTTAGGTTGCTGATCAGTCACGCACTAACCCCGAGCGAAGCACACAGCTCTGCTCTACGAACTGGATCCAAGGCACACATTGGCCTAATTCGACCACGAATCTGATCTGACCATGAATCTGGTCCACATAAAGAAAACTATCCAATTCTAAAACAATTCAGTATAATAAACAATGTAATTCGATAAAACAAGATCATAATCAATGATGATTAAACATTTGAATAAAAATGTAAGGAAACCCATGGATATCACAAGGGTATATCAGGGTATGTATAAGATGTTAGATATATTTGATAATGTCATGGCTAATATGTTTTATGTTTAGATTTCAGATCTTATTTGAACAGAACAAATCAGTACTTAACTGATCAGTACTTATACTGGAAGTCAGAACTTAAGGGATATCAGTACTTATGTTATCAGGAGATAGATATCAGAACTTAAGTGCTGAAGGACGATCAGATAAGGACAGTAGCTGATTAAAGTTAAGAAGATCAAGATAAACATAAGAAGAGATATGCATGAAGAAGGAATTCCGTGAAGAATGGAATACTTGGAATAGAAGATATCTGATTGATATATTTTAGGAAGCAGAATTATATTCCATATCAATTAGCGATTATCTTGTAACTGTGTAGTATATAAACACATACATAGGGTTTACACTATAAGTGTTATCATTATCGAGAATATTATTTATTATAACCCTAGCAGCTCTCGTGATATTTTGTTCATCACTGAGAGATAACAGTTCCAGATTGTAACAGAGTTTATTGTTTAAATAAAGTTTGTTTTCTGTTACATAAGTTCTTGAAGTTTGATTTGATTGTAATAAACACTGTATTCACCCCCTCTACAGTGAAAGTGTGACCTAACAAGTGGTATCAGAGCTATCTGTTAACACACATACAGTTAAAGATCCAAACACAATCATGTCTGACACAGAAACTCCAACTAAGCCTACCAAAACTGAGGAATCATCAAAGACATCAACTCAGAGTCGATATGAGACTATCAGAGTTCCCATATTGAGACCATCTGAATATCCCATATGGAAGGTAAGGATGACCATGTTTCTGGAAGCAACAGATCCAGAATACCTTGATAGAATCAAGGAAGGGCCTCACAAACCTACCAAGCTCGCTGTTGTAGTTGCAGGTGAAGCAGCAATGACCGTACCAAAGGAAAAGAATGATTACACTGCTGAAGATATAGCATCTATTGCTAAGGATGCCAAGGTACGTCACTTATTGCATAGTGCCATTGATAATGTAATGTCAAACAGGGTAATCAACTGCAAGACTGCTAAGGAGATATGGGATGCACTGGAGACAAGGTGTCAAGGAACTGAAACAGTTAAGAAGAACAGGAAGACAATACTCACTCAAGAGTATGAACACTTTGACTCTAGGACTAATGAGTCATTGACTGATGTATATGATAGATTTGTCAAACTCTTGAATGACTTGTCATTAGTAAATAAGGAGTATGATCTTGAAGATACAAACCTCAAATTCCTGTTAGCTCTTCCTGAATGTTGGGATTTGAAGGCAACAACAATAAGAGACAACTACAATCTTGATGAAACAACTCTTGATGAAATCTATGGAATGCTCAAGACTCATGAACTTGAGATGGAACAAAGAAGCAAGAGGAAAGGAGGAAAGTCAAGGACAGTTGCTCTCAAGGTTGAAGAGGAATCCCCCAAACCACCTTCCTCAAAGAAAGATAAGGGTAAAGCTCTTATCATAAAATCTGATACTGAGTCATCAAGTTCTGAGAGTGATGATGACTCAGATTCTGAAAGCTTGCCTGAAACTGATGCTGATGAGGAGATGATGAAGCTGTGTGCTCTTATGGTGAAAGGAATCACAAAGATTGCATACAGGAAGTTCAGGAAGGGAAAGAAGTTTTCCAGGAAAGGCATAAGTTCTGATAAGAAGAATTTCAGAAGATCTGAAGGAAGAGGAGGAAAGTCTGACAGAGGAGATTACGCTAATGTTAAATGTTATAATTGTGGTGAGAAAGGCCACATATCTCCTGATTGCAAGAAGACCAAGAATGACAAAGGCAAAGCTCTTGTCACAAAGCAGAAAAGCTGGACAGACACCTCAGACTCTGAAAGTGAGGAGAACTATGCATTGATGGCAAATGCTGATAAATCAAGTTCTGAGAGCAGTTCTGAAGCTGCTGAAACAAAGGTACCTCAGACTACTTATGCTTTTCATACTGATGATATTAATGAGTTGAGAAGATATCTTAAAACCATGTTTGTTAGTTATAGAGATCAAACTTTAACATGTGAAAGATTAACTTCTGAAAATCTTGCTTTTAGGAAAAGAAATGATTTCTTAGAAAAAGAGTTAGTCATGTTTCATCAAACTCAGCAGGATAGAGATGATGCTTTTTATGTTAGGGATGAAGTGCTAAAAATGAATGAATCTCTAAAAACTGAGTTAGAAAAGGAGAGAGAGATTATCAGAACTTGGACTAACTCTGGCAAAACAACTCAAAATTTGCTAAGCAGTGGAAACTGGAAAGAGGGCTTAGGCTATGGAGAAAATAAAAAAGGAACTGTAGAAATTAAGCCTGTTGATAAGCAAAAGCCGAAGTTAAAACCTGTTAAGTTTGTAACTGAAAAATCCGAAAATGAGAAATCAGAAGTTAAAAAGGAATTAGCTTCTGACAAACTAAAACAGGAAAAGACAGCTGAAGTTAACATAGGCTTAATGACAAAGAAGCAGCTTAAGCATAAGATGAAAGATGTTAAGAATGCAAACAAGGTAAAATCACCTAGGAAAAACAGGAATGGAAAGGAAGGTGTGAATAAAAGCAATAACTATAAATCTGTTCCTGATGCTCCTAGGAAAGCATGTCATAACTGTGGAAATTCTAACCATCTGGCTTCTTTTTGCAGGAAGAATAAGAATATTAACTCCTTATCTACAAAGTCAGGAGTTAAGAGTCAGTCTGTTAGATACAAACCACAAAATCCTTGTTTTCATTGTGGTAGTTTATGGCATTCCATTTATACTTGTAAGGAATATCATAGTTTGTACTATGATTATTATCAAATAAAACCTTCTTTAAAGAAAGTTTCTGTTGTTCCTTCTAGTATAAGTTCTGATAAGAAAACTGTTAACATAAAATCTGATGTTAAATCCGCTGCAAATGTTAACAAACCTAAAAAGGCCAAAGGATCCAAGCAAGTCTGGGTCCTTAAAACTAATAATTAGTGGTCTTTTTAATTGCAGGGCAACAGGAAAAATATTTTAGTTCTGGACAGTGGATGTTCAGGACATATGACTGGAAATAAGGCCCTGCTATCAGACTTTGTGGAGAAAGCTGGCCCAAGTGTTTCTTATGGAGATGGCAACATTGGAAAAACTTTGGGATATGGCAATATCAATCTTGGGAATGTCATTATTAAAGATGTAGCTCTGGTCTCAGGACTTAAACACAACTTACTGAGTATAAGTCAAATCTGTGACAGAGGTTATCATGTTGATTTCTTTGCAGAACATTGTGAAATAGTTAGTAAATCTAAAGGAAAAATTGTTCTGAAGGGATTCAGGCGTGGTAACATTTATGAAGCTAAGCTTTCAACAAGTTCTGATGGTTCTGCAATCTGTTTAGTGAGTAGAGCCTCAACTGAAGAAAGCTGGAATTGGCACAAGAAACTCTCTCATTTAAACTTCAACAAGATAAATGAACTGATCAAGAAAGATCTTGTGAGAGGATTGCCAAAATCAGTGTTTGTTCCTGATGGTCTTTGTGACTCATGTCAGAAGGCTAAACAAAGAAAATCTTCGTTCAAGAGCAAGACTGAATCATCAATTCTTGAGCCTTATTATCTACTTCATGTTGATCTATTTGGTCCAGTGAATGTCATGTCTATTGCAAAGAAGAAATATGCGTTGGTCATAGTAGATGAGTTCACCAGATACACATGGGTGTATTTCTTGCACACAAAAAGTGAAACTGCATCTATCCTTATTGATCATGTCAAACATCTGGATAAATTGATCAAAGATTCTGTGAAAATTTTGAGGAGTGATAATGGCACTGAATTCAAGAATTTGATAATGGAAGAGTTCTGCAAAAATCATGGAATAAAGCAGGAATTTTCTGCTCCTGGAACTCCACAGCAAAATGGAGTTGTTGAAAGGAAGAATAGAACTCTAATTGAAGTTGCACGAACAATGCTTGAAGAAGCAAAGCTTCCAACCTATTTCTGGGCTGAAGCTGTGCAGACTGCTTGTTTTACTCAAAATGCAACACTCATTAACAAGCATGGAAAAACACCATATGAGATGGTGAAGAACAAAAAGCCAAATCTCAAATACTTTCATGTATTTGGATGTAAGTGTTTTGTTCTCAAGACTCATCCTGAACAGCTATCCAAGTTTGATCTAAAAGCTGATGAGGGAATCTTTGTAGGATATCCACTTTCTACAAAAGCCTTCAGAGTCTATAATTTGAGAACAAAAGTGGTCATGGAATCTATCAATGTCTCTTTTGATGACAAGAAGATCACTGGACTTGAAGATTGCATTGATCATGATAAGCTGAGATTTGAAAATGAAGATTCATATTCTGATACCTCAAGTCCTGACAGTCTAAGTCCTGATACTGTAAATTCTGATGGATTAAACTCTGATGTTATTGAAACTGTGGTGACTACGTCAAAGGAAGATGCACCAATACAGGGGGAGCATACTCAAGATATTATCACATCTCAAGAAGCATCAGAACATACATCTGGCTCTTCAAATTCTGATTCGTCAAGTTCTGATAAGCCAAGTACTGACAGTGCTGAAAATCTAAATACTGAAGGATCCAACTCAGAGAGCATAGTTTCAGGGGGAGCATCAGAAAATGAAACCGAAGACAACATGAATCATGGGGGAGCATCCAGTTCTAGAGAAAATCTTCCATCTGCAAGGAAGTGGACAAAATCACATACACCTGATTTAATAATTGGAAATCCTGAGGCAGGTGTCAGAACTAGAACAGGTACTTCGAATGAATGTCTTTACAATTCTTTTCTCTCTCAGTCTGAGCCAAAGAAAGTGGAAGAAGCTCTTCAAGATGCTGATTGGGTGCAAGCAATGCAGGAAGAGTTGAATGAATTTGAAAGAAACAAAGTCTGGACCTTAGTGCCAAGACCCAAGAATAGATCGGTTGTTGGTACAAAGTGGGTATTCAGAAACAAAACTGACAGTGATGGCATAATTGTAAGGAACAAGGCAAGGCTGGTTGCAAAAGGATATTCTCAACAGGAGGGAATTGACTATGATGAAATATTTGCTCCAGTTGCTAGGTTAGAAGCCATAAGGATATTCATGGCTTATGCTGCTCACAAAAAGTTTACTGTCTTTCAAATGGATGTGAAAAGTGCTTTTCTCAATGGAGAATTGGAAGAGGAAGTATATGTTGAACAACCTCCAGGCTTTGTAGATTCCAAACATCCAGATTATGTCTACAGGCTTGATAAAGCACTTTATGGACTTAAGCAAGCTCCTAGAGCATGGTATGAGACTTTAGCTCAGTTTCTTCTGGAAAGTGGATTCAACAGAGGAACTATTGACAAAACATTGTTCTATCTCAACCATGGCAAGGACTTACTTTTGATCCAGATTTATGTTGATGATATTATTTTCGGGTCTCCAAATGACAAACTTTGCAAAAAGTTTGCCAACCTAATGCAGTCAAGATATCAGATGAGTATGATGGGAGAACTTAGTTATTTTCTGGGCCTTCAAGTCAAGCAGAGTGAAGAAGGAACTTTTATTTGTCAATCTAAGTACACCAGAAACTTGCTGAAAAAATTTGGAATGCAAGACTGTTCAAGTGCATCCACTCCCATGGCCACTGCAACAAAACTGGATAAGGATACTGGTAATTCAGTAGATATTACTGATTACAGAGGTATGATTGGCTCACTTCTCTATCTAACTGCTAGTAGACCAGATATCATGTTTGCTACCTGTCTTTGTGCAAGATTTCAAGCAGATCCAAGAGAACCTCACTTAACAGCTGTAAAAAGAATCTTTAAGTATCTTAAAGGAACAGCTGATCTAGGATTATGGTATCCTAGAGAATCAGATTTTAAATTAATAGGTTACTCAGATGCAGATTTTGCAGGTTGCAAAATTGACAGGAAAAGCACAAGTGGTAGCTGCCAATTTCTTGGAGGCAGGTTGGTTTCTTGGTATAGCAAGAAACAAAAGTCAATTTCCACATCAACTGCAGAAGCAGAGTATATTGCTGCAGGAAGCTGCTGTGCACAGATTCTCTGGATGAAGAATCAGTTACTAGATTATGGGTTAACGTATTTCAAAATCCCTATTTACTGTGATAATCAAAGTGCTATTGCTATGACAGGTAATCCAGTTCAACACTCTATGACAAAGCATATCAGCATCAGGTACCATTTCATCAGGGAACATGTGGATGAAGGTACAGTGGAATTGCATTTTGTTCCCACAGATCAACAAGTAGCAGATATCTTCACAAAACCACTGTGTGAAGCTACCTTTTCAAAATTGGTAAATGAACTTGGAATGATTTCAGGTTCTTTCTCTAAATCTGCTTAAACTTGTTCTATGTTATCAGACTTTATGATCAGTATTTACAGAATTAATCTCTTTGTATATTCTGTGCATTAATTGATAAATGTCTTTAAGTACTGACTGTTGTCTGATATATGTTTCTAAACTCTGATAAGTGATATGTCTGTTTCAGTAACTATTCAATCCTATGAGGATAACTGTGCTAGATACTGACCTACTAGTCTTCAATAAACAAATGATCCCATGAAAGAAGTAATTATTTCTGTGGAAATCTTATGACACAAGCAAATTCTGATAACTGAGCTTAGTTAAGTTTACTTTGTATATCTTATTACTAAGTCACAAATTAGAATAATGCTACTCATCTGTTTAAGTTCTGATTCTAGTAAAACTGCTGAATGTACTAAGTGCTGATAAACCTCACTTATCAAAAGAAGAAGAACAATAATCAAAGAATAATATCAGGTACTCCTTTGAGATCTAGAGTAAAAATGTGAAAGGGACGACCCAAGTGCATTGCTGGTATTAAGTAAATATGCATTAGAAAAGCAAAATATTTTCTTGGTGACTTTTCACACTCTATGATTACTGGAGAAATACTCTGATAATAGCATAAATTCTGATAAACAGTCGTGACTCACTTACACTGAGAAGCCTCTGTAAAATAGAATTTCAAAAGATGCATAAAATTAGCACAAAAACAGTAGAGGTGAACTCATGCATGAACTCATTTATCAGTAGGTTTCAGGATAATGGCAGCTCTTTAGCAAAATTTTAATTATGACTTATTTCTAAGATGTACTGAAGTAGATCAGACTTTACTCTTTGTCTGTTATTTAGCTTAATGCACACACACATCACTCCATATGAATGATGAAATTTCTGTGGTGGTCTATGTTATTTTAGATCAACAGTCATTGTGTCACTTTTGCATAAATTCTGAGGACAAGTTCTAGTTACACGTTCTGATGATTAAGTTCTGACGTTCATAACTAAGAACTTGTATGAGTATTTACTAAGATAGATATTCCTTGTTCGAGTTAAGACATTATGTTCTGATGACTGTTAAGTTCTGGTATAGGTCTAAGTTCTGATTTCTCAGTCTAACCCTTTACTTGACTTATCTGTGAGTAAAATTTGGTAACAGTCTCAGATTACTTTCGAAATGTTGAAGTGGAAGATTAATAGTCTATGGTTAAAACATAATGGCACTCGTCCTTGAACAGTTCATTCTTGTTACATGTGTACATTCCTTTTCCAATGACTGTTATTCTTTTTCAAAGTCTAGGGAGACGAGGTAGAATTAATTCTACCTGTCTGCATTCAATATCTTTGTGTCTCTTGGCATTCTCATGCCTATATATGCAACCACTTCACATTAGTCTTCTCATCACACTTGTATCACAAATTCAGTCTTGTTTTTCATTTACTATCACAAATGGCTGAATTTGGCTGGTTCTACAATTACGGTGATGAGACTGTGCATGTCTTTTTGAATGGAATTTCAACTCCCTACCCTATCACCAACATCCCTCACAATCTCTGGATTCAATTTCCAGAGGTTATTAAACGTGATCTGGTGGCCGTTCGAAGAGACCTTCACCTTCGTCGTATCCGTCAGCAAGAGCGAATCATTCGACTCGCTATCTTGTTTGTCGAAGATAGGAAGAGGAGGATGACTTAATCTCATCTTCTTCCTGTTCTTCTTCATCCTCAGCTTTGTCAGGCTTCTTAGCTAGGACTAAAGTTGTTGACGTTAGGATTAGAAGCTTAGGGAAAATCTTGTATTGATGTAATTTCTATTTCATATATGTATTGACTTGATATATTAATGAAAACTGTTTTTACTTCAAGATTTTGTCTCTGAGTTATTTTATCTGTGTTGTTAAATCCTGCTTGATATTCTGATGACCATTTAAATTTTGTCTTTATTTAAGTTCTGATTCTTTGTCAGCACTTATTCATCGAAATTATCTCGGTCATTTTTAACATGATTCATTTTCAGAATATTAATGTTGCAGAGAAAAACAATTCAATCAGTGCTAACGGTTTCAATTTTAAATTAAACCTGTGTCTCTTGATAACTGAAATGGTTTTTCCTTGAATCAAGGCAACTGGATAAGTAATCATTCCTGTTTTCTCGAGCCCAGTAACTATCCGTTATTACTGCATGTCTGACAGGTGTCCAACGGTAACATTTTTCTTCGAGTATAAGAACAACAGAGAGAAGATTTCTTTAATCTTTTACTTTCTTTATACTTTATCTCTCTTCTTACTTTTACTCTCTTTCTCATTCTTTCTCACGTTGGTTTTTCATACAGACATTATCTCACACACCTAACAGGCATACTTGAATTTCAATATTTTTTCACATGGCACCAAAGGATTTAATCATTGATGGAGCAAAGTTTGTTCCAAACAACTATGCTGCAATTCTTGATCATGCTGAAGCTCCATCTGAATTGCATTTTGTGCAAGATCTTCTTGCACATAGTGAGGTTGGGTACGCCTTAACTCAGCCTGAATTATTTTCAAGTCAACAAGTTCTGCGGTTCTGGAGGACTGGAGTTTATGATGATGGTGGTAAACGAGGAACTCCCAGTATTATCTTCCAAGTGGGTGATTCTTCCTATGTAGTCACTCCTGGTACAGTACGAAGAGCATTACATCTTCCAGAAGATTGTACCTTCTCTATACCAGAGGAATCAGACCTTCGGGGGTTAATGACTGATTTGGGATATGAAAAGAGTCTGACGAAACTTGGACAGTTGAAACGGGCTAATATCAGAAGAGAATGGAGTTTCTTCTTCGATTGCATCACCAAGGCTTTTGGCAACAAGTGTTCAAATTTTGATGCCATCCCAATTCTGAGTCAGCACATCGGGTATGCTATTATCCATCAAACTCATTTTGATTTTGCAACTGGAATAATTGGTTTTATTGGGGATAGGATGACAGAGGATCGAGATGTTGTTTATTTTGCTAGATTCTGTCAACTTATTTATACGTATTGTACTGCTGAACCCCAGTTAGTCAGCACTCAAACCCCACCTTTTAAGGTTGCAAAAAGGTACTTTAACGACCTGATAAATGCTGACACAAAGAAATCAATGGTGAGACAATTACAGATTCCTCAGTCTGTGAAACAGATTCTGGTAAATGCTGATCCTGCTACTTACAAATCTGTTTACTCAAATGTTCAACCGACTCACCATAACCAAAATCCATCAACCTCAGTCCCTACCTCTCATTCTACTCAACCTACCCTCAGAACTTATCTCAAATCCTATCTCTCCACTTCACAGACTGCTCAACCTTCTTCTTCAGCACCTACTGTGAAGCCTACATCCTCTAAGCCAAAGAGAACAAAGACTGTTCCTCAAACATCTCAGAAGAAGAGGAGGATTACTTTGAGAGATGAATCAGATTCTGAGGATCAGATTCCCTCTTCAGAACCTATGATAGATGAAGCTGAGAAGGCAACTTCTCAGAAGGATTCTGCAATTGGGGGTTCTAGGCTTCTCAAGAGGCTTAGACGTATGACGGTTCCTGCAACTCCCAAGGAATCCAAATCAACAAGGAAGTACAAGAAACAGAGGGCATAGAGGCCAGTTTCAGATGATGAGGAGGAAGCAGCTAAGGAAGGGGATCAGGAATCTCTGATCTCACAAGACAAGGAATTTGCTCCAGTCACTTCTTCTCCATCAACTCCATCTCAGGAACCTGTATCTGACAAGGCTAATTCACCTTCTATATCTCTTGTTGATCCAGGCACAAGTGCTGAAATTGATATTCAGAACTTGGTTGTGCCTGAAATACTTTTCTTAGAAGCTCCAACAGCAAATAATCCTTCCACAACACCTGTTACTGATGCTGTTCAAACTCCTGAGTTATCACTAACACCTTCTCTGCATCAAGATGATGATCAGATTTTAGGTGAGCATCAGGATATGGCTGTTGATCAGAACTTAGTATCAGATCAGCAATTAGAGGATGTTGAAGCCTCCATTGCTACTCATACAGTTGTCTTATCAGACGATACTGATTCTTTAAGTTCTGATGCTGTAAATGTTGGAGATACTGGTGAAGCTGCTACAACTGTAGATGCTGATGAAGCAGGTCCTTCAGGACATACTCCTCCACTGATTCTTCCTAAGTCTGAACTGCTAAAGGAGTTTGTTATCAGGGATGCACCAGTACCTTGGAGTGAAACTCCTGCAGGTCAGGAGTGGACTAAGGAATGGAACTCAGTTTCATGTGTTCCAAATGCTTTACATCTTGCTGAGCACTTGACTAAAGCTGATGAAATGTTACATTCTGATGATTTTAAAATCCAGCTTAGAGTCACTGCATTGAGTACTAAACATCTACAAGGTCTTCATTCCAACACTCATGCAGAGCTACACAAGATTCAGGAGAACTTTATTAAACAGGAACAAGTTTGGAAACTTGATAAGAAAAAGTTCTTCCAACCTACCATTGACAGGGTTGCTTATATTGAGAAAACTCAAGAGAAGCAACAAGCTCAGATTGATCAAATTCTGACAAATCAAGCTTCTCAGCAATCGCAACTTACTGAAATCCAGACCTCAGTGGAACTACTTATCTCTCTTTTATTACCTGCTGATGCCAAAAAAGGGGGAGAAGGTAATTAAGTCCAAATGCAAAACCAACAAGTCACTGCAAGGAAAGGATGATGGAAAAGATGACCAAGGAAACTCTGGAATGGGTGGTGGTCATAGTCAAGGTAGAAGGTTTACATCAAGACAAGCTAGTCACAGAACAAGTTCTGATACTATGAAAAGAATAAGTTCTGCTGCTGGTAAAAGGATAAGTTCTGATGAACTTCTAGATCTTGATGAGGAAATGTCAAGACAGTTATTTCTTCAAGAAAATCCAGGGATGGACTTGGAAAGTTTAAAGGAAGAAGAAGCCAGACTTAAATCAGAGAAAGTCACATCTAAATCTGAAGCTTCTGGTAAAAAGTTACTTCCAAAACCTAAAGGCATTGTGATCAAAGAAAGGATACATTCTGAAGAAACTTTGGCTAGATCACAACCACAGATAGATCCAAGATCCAAGGGTAAAGAAAAGGTTGGTGAACCTATCAAGCCTTATGTACCTCCTGAGGAAGAAGAAATTACTGATGGAAAAGATAATCTTGCTCTGACTTCAAGAAAAGTTCTTAAAACAACCTCTGACATGGCTCAAGTTGTTCAGAGTCAAGAAATTGTAAGTTCTGATATTCAGAAGAAGCAAGTAACCTCTGACAGTGCTCAAGTTAACTTGATATCAGAAAATAAATCTAAAACACTCCTACCAGGATTCACTAAAGCAAAACAGACTCAATCTTTGAAGACTACTTCAAGTGGTTTTGAAGCAAGAGTAGTTACTGGAAAGGAAGCTAGAGATAAAACTGGATTGGGAAGTGCTGATGAAAGAAGAGTACACAACACTACCGATGATCCAACTTCCTTGAGTGAACCAGGTATTGGAGCAACTCCTGAGAGATTAAATCAACTAGAATCTGTACAGATGGTTTACCATACCTTCTTGAAAGAATACATCATGTTGTATTTCATGACAGATGGTAGGGTTTATCATATAAGACAAAATGCCATTCCATTGAAGTATTTTGAAGAATTGGAGCATGTATTATTCTTACTTCAAGTGGATGACAGAATAACAGAGACTGCTGCAAACTACTTAAAGGAACAGATTCAGAGACAGAAAAGACTTTATTCTGTTAAGTCTGACAGCAGATATGTTCCAAAGTACAGAAATCACAATGGTGATATTGTTGATATGAAGCCTAATACTGCACAGATCAGAACATATCTTGGTATTAAGGGGCTTGAATTCAATCTAGAGTCTAATAAAGCTTATGTCATAAGACTAGATCGGGAGTTGAGAAAAGCAAAGATTAATGATCTCAGAGCTGCAATATTTCAAACTGGTGAAGATACTGCAGAGCTTAAAGATGTCAAACGGAGAATGATTGATGAACTCAGATATGCTGAGAAATGTTTGTTGAAGAATTATCTCAGAACAACTCCTGACATCAGAGAGATCAGAAAATGATGAAGCCAAGTCGAAGATCTATAACTGCTTAAATTCTGATATTTATACAGATTGAAGTTGTTATCAGAAGTTGAATTGGTAAAAACTTTAAGGACTGTAAGTTGTAGTTATCTTGTCTATTTCTCATGCATTTGTACTTAATGTTTTTGACATCATCAAATATCTGTTAAACTTGTATATTTTGTTAATTTACAAGTTGGGGGAGATTGTTAGATATATTTGATAATGTCATGGCTAATATGTTTTATGTTTAGATTTCAGATCTTATTTGAACAGAACAAATCAGTACTTAACTGATCAGTACTTATACTGGAAGTCAGAACTTAAGGGATATCAGTACTTATGTTATCAGGAGATAGATATCAGAACTTAAGTGCTGAAGGACGATCAGATAAGGACAGTAGCTGATTAAAGTTAAGAAGATCAAGATAAACATAAGAAGAGATATGCATAAAGAAGGAATTCCGTGAAGAATGGAATACTTGGAATAGAAGATATCTAATTGATATATTTTAGGAAGCAGAATTATATTCCATATCAATTAGCGATTATCTTGTAACTGTGTAGTATATAAACACAGACATAGGGTTTACACTATAAGTGTTATCATTATCGAGAATATTATTTATTATAACCCTAGCAGCTCTCGTGATATTTTGTTCATCACTGAGAGATAACAGTTCCAGATTGTAACAGAGTTTATTGTTTAAATAAAGTTTGTTTTCTGTTACATAAGTTCTTGAAGTTTGATTTGATTGTAATAAACACTGTATTCACCCCCTCTATAGTGAAAGTGTGACCTAACATAAGAAATGATTTTCAGTCTGTAACAGGATCAGGTATTAGACAAACAATGTTTTTTTCCAAGGTATAGTTCTTTGATGTTATAAAGAATGGTTGGGGTATAAAAGTTTCTGTGTTTTCAAACAATTCTCTTCCAGTGTTTGGTGGTTGGTAGTTATGCATTTGGGAAGTAGTATCATATTTGTGTGGTTGGGTATTTGAGGATCAACAAAGGATGGTTTACAAAGAATAAGACTTACGGCTCAAGATCAAGAAAAATTAAGGTTCAAGGTTAAATAGTTTAAAGCACATGCAATATAAAACAAGAGTTATTTTGAATAGTAGCGACATGTTATGAAATAGTTCGAAAGTATTTGCAAGATATCTTGAAGAAAAGTTCAGAAGTACTTCCCTTACAGGGCTTTACAACTATTACTGATCAACTCTGAGCCGACTTTGCCGCTCATGCTTTAACGTCCAACCACTAGATCACATTGGATTCGACTTCGATACTCAGGGTTTTCTGTTGAAACTCTACGGAACTCGTTGACTGACTACTAGGTCATTTTTAGCCCATCGTCCACTTTCGGTTTCCCGACTAGAACCTACAGGGTCGAAATACTCTATGTTAGACACCTAGTTATGCTTGACATATCCTCGCTAACAACCTACCCATACGATAGCATATTCCGACTCGTAATCATTCATATTGTAATAACACAAACAACAATTTAGGGTTCACGTTCTCGAAATCGGTTCGGTGTTCGTTTTCAGGAAATACGAATACTTGTAATTTTACGAAATCAGTGTTATGGGTTTTAGCAAATTATTTCATCACGTCGTGCAGTCAAGTTTCATATAAAACACATATGTATCTATATAACCACTCGATGTACCGATAATCGTCGGATACGCTCCCGTATTTTCGTAGGTAAATTTCCCAAAAATTGGGCAGCGTCTCTTTTGTTTATCGGACTACCCGTCGAAACAATTCAACGTCAATTCAACAACAAACAACCCAATGACTAATTCAACCGATACCATAACCGAAATCCACGTCACAAATCCCAATCACCAATATTATTCGATTATTTACTATTATTCGCATTTTATATTTTTATTCGTATTAGGACTCAGAATTGGATCATTAATGTCCACCGTCGGCTCGCCGAGGCTCATCGCCGACGGCGGTAAAAACTTACGGGTACCCGATTAAATTTCGGGTTCCAACGCAAATTCCCACCGATTATTTTTAAAAAAATCATTCCCCGCATGAATTGAATTTTAATATCATGAACCTTATTCAAAACAATTCCTGCAGAAATAATGATAAAATAATTAAAATCTTATATCGAGCAGGCAACACAGTCGAACCCTACATCACAAATTTAGACCACCACACACGGCCGTGAGGCCGCCACACATACACAGACCCAATTGCACGCACACACGCGGAAAACACACAACAACACACACTTAATTACCTACATATATACTAAATATATATACATGCAAAACGGGAATAACAGGATGCCAGGACGGAAGTAATAACCCGAAACGAACTGGAAATCATAGGAAAAAGGCGGCAACGTGACGCCGACGGACAGCCGGACTAAAGAAGTGGCAAAATTACCGGAAAGCAGAGCATCAGAAAAAGAAAATTGCCGGAAAGGGAGAAACAGAGGAAGTTGTGAGAGATTAAACGGTGAGAGAGAGAGAAGTGAGGTCAAGCGAGAGGGAGAGATGAGACTAGAGGAGAGTGATGTTTGTTTCCTGTTTCTTTTTGTAAAATAAAATAAATGTGCTCTAATCCTGCATACAACACGTGTACAGAAATAGGTGCCACGCAACTCTAATTCAAGCCACGTGTCCCACAACCGTTTCGCAGGCCCGATTTTATAAATTTATAGAACATCGCGCGATTAAAAATAATCCCAAAAATTCCAAATAAATTTTTAAAATGTCACGAATAATTCAAAGTTATTAAAATATTTTTTTTCATAATTTTTAAAGTATTTTCGAAATGTAACTCGTACTCGCATTTCATAATTAACGAACCGAGCTGCACTTAAAATAAATTCAGAAAATCACGAAAATAGTCTTAAAATATTATAAATATCCCGAAGTTTATAAAAACATAAATTTTGAAATTTTAAAACAATTTCTAAAATACACTTTATACCCGCTTTTAGCAATTAAACGAATCGATACGCCGGTGAAATTAATCCCGAAAATTTCCAAAATAATTTTAAAATTCTCAAAATATTCCAAACTTAAATAAATATGAGTTTCATAATTTTTGAAGAATTCTAGAATTAAATATGAATTTTACAAATAAAAGTAATCAGAAAATTATTTAAAGATAAATAATTATTAAAATATTGATTGCTCAATTTTATAAAATCCTAAAAATAATTATTGTAATTATAAAATCATAAAAACAATTTTAGAGAAATTCCAAGTATTTACGCAAATAAATTTTCACTAAATCCACTTTTGAAAATGAAAATAATTCAATATGACTCCATAATTAATCACGCGGACAACCCGGTACACTATAATCACACATCAATAATTCAAACAATACATAGCGGTCAAAACCAATACACATATTTTATTTATTTAATAATTTCCATAATTACATAATTAAATAATTCAAAAAATACACGAGTCGTTATATCCTTCCCCCCTTAAAAAGATTCTGTCATCAGAATCTGGTCTAATTACACAAGTGAGGATATTTATCAAGCATATCTGACTCTAGTTTCCCAGTAGACTCTTCTACTCGAGGATTTCAAACGTACTTACTATAGATATACACTCATGTCCAATGACTCGCCTTTAACGATCAAGAATTTAGATCGATCACTATATGTAAAACAAACTTGGATAAGAGCCCATTGGCTCCTGATCAATCACTTGATTCGAATCAGATACTTATCGCCTTAACCTTGACACGCAGACTACATTATATGTATATAATGTTATGACGGTAACATCAACTCATGAACAACTTTATCTATATTTATCAATACCTCAAATGGTTCACTAAATTTAGGACTCAACTTGTCCTCTCTATTCAGACCTATCCAACCTTTTTCAAGGTAAAACTTTTACTAACACTATTAGTCCTATTTCTATACCCATACACTCTCTCGATATAAATCCTCCTTCCTGCTTTGTCTATCCCAAACTGCTTCAATCAATATCACTACGCCCTTGGTGTGCTGAATTAACGTAGAATTTGACAACTTCCTTTCTCCCATTTTATCTCAATAAATTGGGGACCTACACTTGCGTCCACATAAGGCTTAGTAAAGTAGCATTCTAAAGCTGACATTGATGATAAATGATCATCCCATTTTTCCTTAAAACTCAACCTCTCCACATATCTTGTTTTTCCTGAATCGCTTCCTCACTTTGACTCTTTGCTTTAGGATGGTAGGCGGTACGCATTTTCAACTTAGTTTCCAAACATTTAAACATCTCCTATTCGTTTATATCGGTTAAGGCTGAAAAGTAATCTCATATATTCATTCATTATCACCTTTAGGTATTTGAACTTCATATTCCGCCCTTTCCAATTCATTTATTAACTCTTCAGTGATCTTAATTACATCCAATCCCTTCTTTCTGTACAAGGCATCTGTTACCATTCGGCTTTGTTTAGGTGGTTGATAATGGAATAATCAGAATCTTTTGTTAACCTCGGTCAAAATTTCATACTTGAAAACTCAACGTGTAGTTGTTTTCGTTCTAATCTTTGGAGGAAAATCCTTGGGTATCCCACACAAACTTTCTTATTCTTTAAATAGCCGAGGATGTTATCAATAAATACAGTACGCGTATCTGAGTACTCCTTATACACTATGATCCTTAATTCCTTATAGTCAATTGATACAGTTGTTATTTCACATAATATCCCCAGAGCTTGCAATGCTCATAACTCATTTTATTCGTAATCTTTGATATGTTCTCAAGTCGGATTTTATGTTAAACCCCGGAGCATAACACACTTCTTGAATTAGGTTCGTAAGTAATCAATTCTTTATAGGGGTCACTTCTTCTTATTCGCTGTTTTGTTAAACTCACGATAATCAGTACATACCCTCATAATTTCATTCCTTTTTCTCCCTCAACATCACTGGTACACTTTACGATTTTCTTCTTGTAAAACCACTCCCTGGGTCTACCTTATCCACTAGGCCTCCAATACTTCACCTTAATTATTTGACATGATCAACACTTCCTAATCCATCCTGAAATTTCCTTCTTATACCTAGTTATCACTATTTTTCTTTAAATTGTCGTATATCTTGGCATTTATTCAATAAATTAAATACTTTACATTGTGAATTCCCTGTGGGATCTCATTCCTTAATCCTTTTACTTGTAGCATCCAAGTGCTGGAAGAAAATCTAAGAATATCGTGATTGTTCTTCTGGGTGCATAATCTTCCTCTTACTAACTGTTAACATCGTGATCCATTATCTTCCCTTGACATCTCCTTATCTTTTCTTAGCAATTCTGACTGAAAGGTCATACTACCCATCCTTGCTTCCTTAGGATTATATGCCTGACTTCCAACTCCAACTTCTAAAATTCCATAAATAATTCTTCTGGTATAGTTTCTATGTTCATTTTCTCCTTTTTGTTTATCGCCTGCCTCTATATTTGCTTTTCCTCGTGAGTACATACTTTAAATCTTTCAAAGCGAATATTAATACTGCTAGTCCCAAATTATGAGTAGGATACTTCTGCTCATAAGGTTTTGGTTGTCTAGATGCATATACAATAACTTTATTGTGCTGCATCAACACACATCTCACTCCCTCATGAGAAGTATCACTATAAACTACCAAATCTCCTTGATACTTTTAAAGTGATAAAGCAGGTGCTGTAACCATTCGTTCATTTAACTTCGTAAAACTTTCTTTACCCTTCTCCATTTTATATAAACTTCGTGCTTTTCCTGGTTAGCTTCGTCAATGGTATTGCAACTTTCAAGAAAGCTTGCACAAATTTTCGATAATAACCAGCCCATGGTAACCCTTTTTACTTTTGTTGGTGCTTTTGGCCTTTCTTTATTCATAGTAACTTTAATTTCTACTGGATCTCCTTTGGTCTCCTCCTCACTGATTACTTATGCTTTCTACCATCAAAACTTTCACCTTGTAAACTTTACATACAACTTCTTTCTTCTCCGACTCCCCAGTTGTCATTAAATGCTTCGCATGGTCCTCCGTTGGCTTTAAGTAACACAAATACAACTCATCCAGATATTCCTTAAGGATTATGTCCATCAAGTTTAAATATTATTGGTATATTGGTTAATTCAAATGACATCACTAGAACTTTATAGCAGCAGTACTTAGTTCTGAAAATTATCCTTGATATGTCCATATGCTCAATCTCCAATTGGTAACGCCCAAATCTTAAATCAATCTTAGAAAATACTTTGCTTCTCCTGTTTGATCAAACAAATTAGTAGTTTGAGGTAACAGATACTTACTCTTGATAGTAAACTTTGTTAGGTCACACACACACTGTAGAGGGGGTGAATACAGTGTATAGTACACTCAAATCGAACTTTAAGAACTTAAGTAACAGAAAACAAACTTTATTGAAATAATAAACTCTGTTACAGTATGGAACTGTTACCTCTCAGTGATGAACAAATATCACGAGAGCTGCTAGGGTTACAATGAATAATCTTTTCTAATAATGATAACACTTATAGTGTAAACCCTATGTCTGTGTTTATATACCACACAGTTACAAGATAATCGCTAATTGATATGGAATATAATTCTGCTTCCTAAAATATATCAATCAGATATCTTTTCTTCCAAGTATTCCATTCTTCACGGAATTCCTTCTTCATGCATATCTCTTCTTATGTTTATCTCGATCTTCTTTCCTTTAATCAGCTATTGTCCTTATCTGATTGTCCTTCAGCACTTAAGTTCTGATATCTATCTTCTGATGATTATCTCCTGATAATATAAGTACTGATATCCTTAAGTCCTGACTTCCAGTATAAGTACTGATCAACAGTTAAGTACTGATTTATCCTGTTCACGTAAGATTCTGAAAGCTAAACATAAAACATATTAGCCATGACATTATCAAATATATCTAACAATCTCCCCCAACTTGTAAATTAACCAAATATACAAGTTTAATAGATATTTGATGATGTCAAAAACATTAAGTACAAATGCATGAGAAATAGACTAGATAACTACAACTTACAGTCCTTAAAGTTTTTACCAATTTCAACTTCTGATAACAACTTCAATCTGTATAAATATCAGAATTTAAGCAGTTGTAGATCTTCGACTTGGCTTCTTCATTTTCTGATCTCTCTGATGTCAGGATTTGTTCTGAGATAGTTCTTCAACAAACATTTCTTAGCATATCTTAGTTCATCAATCATTCTCCTTTTAACACCTTTAAGCTCTGCAGTATCTTCACCAGTTTGAAAGATTGCAGCTCTGAGATCATTAATCTTTGCTTTTCTTAACTCCTGATCTAGTCTTATGACATAAGCTTTGTCTGACTCAAGATTGAATTCAAGTCCCTTAATACCAAGATACGTTTGGATCTGTGCAGTATTAGGCTTCATATCAACAATATCACCATTGTGATCTCTGTACTTTGGAACATATATGCTGTCAGACTTAACAGAATAAAGCCTTTTCTATCTCTGAATCTGTTCTTTTAAGTAGTTTGCAGCAGTCTCTGTTATTCTGTCATCCACTTGAAGTAAGAAAAGTACATGCTCCAATTCTTCAAAATACTTCAAAGGAATTGCATTTTGTCTTATATGATAAACCCTACCATCTGTCATGAAATACAACATGATGTATTCTTTCAAGTAGGTATGGTAAACCATCTGTACAGATTCCAGTTGATTCAATCTCTCAGGAGTTGCTCCAATACCTGGTTCACTCAAGGAAGTTGGATCATTGGTAGTGTTGTGTACTCTTCTTTCATCAGCACTTCCCAATCCAGTTTTATCTCTAGCTTCCTTTCCAGTAACTATTCTTACTTCAAAACCACTTGCAGTAGTCTTCAAAGATTGAGTCTGTTTTGCTTTAGTGAATCCTGGTAGGAGTGTCTTTGATCTATTTTCTGATATCAAGTTAACTTGAGCTCTGTCAGAGGTTACTTGCTTCTTCTGAATATCAGAACTTGCAATTTCTTGACTCTGAACAACTTGAGCCATGTCAGAGGTTGTTTTAAGAACTTTTCTTGTAGTCAGAGCAAGATCATCTTTCCCATCAGTAATTTCTTCTTCCTCAGGAGGTACATAAGGCTTGATAGGTTCACCAACCTTTTCTTTACCCTTGGATCTTGGATCTATCTGTGGCTGTGATCTAGCCAAAGTTGCTTCAATATGTGTCCTTTCTTTGATCACAATGCCTTTAGGTTTTGGAAGTAACTTTTTACCAGAAGCTTCAGATTTAGATGTGACTTTCTCTGATTTAAGTCTGGCTTCTTCTTCCTTTAAACTTTCCAAGTCCATCCCTGGATTTTCTTGAAGAAATAACTGTCTTGACATTTCCTCATCAAGATCTAGAAGTTCATCAGAACTTATCCTTTTACCAGCAGCAGAACTTATTCTTTTCCCAGTATCAGAACTTGTTCTGTGACTAGCTTGTCTTGATATAAACCTTCTACCTTGACTATGACCACTACCCATTCCAGAGGTTCCTTGGTCATCTTTTCCATCATCTTTTCCTTGCAGTGTCTTGTTGGTTGTGCATTTGGACTTAATTACCTTCTCCCCCTTTTTGGCATCAGCAGGTAATAAAAGAGAGATAAGTAGTTCCACTGAGGTCTGGATTTCAGTAAGTTGCGATTGCTGAGAAGCTTGATTTGTCAGAATTTGATCAATCTGAGCTTGTTGTTTCTCTTGAGTTTTCTCAATATAAGCAATCCTGTCAATGGTAGGTTGAAAGAACTTTTTCTTATCAATTTTCCAAACTTGTTCCTGTTTGATAAAGTTCTCCTGAATCTTGTGTAACTCTGCATGAGTATTGGAATGCAGACCTTGTAGATGTTTAGTACTCAATGCTGTGACTCTAAGCTGGGTTTTAAAATCATCAGAATTTAACATTTCATCAGCTTTAGTCAAGTGCTCAGGAAGATGTAAAGCATTTGGAACACATGAAACTGAGTTCCATTCCTTAGTCCACTCCTGACCTGCAGGAGTTTCACTCCAAGGCACTGGTGCATCCCTGATAACAAACCCCTTTACCAGTTCAGACTTAGGAAGAGTCGGTGGAGGAGTATGTCCTGAAGGACCTGCTTCATCAGCATCTACAGTTGTAGCAGCTTCACCAGTATCTCCAACATTTGCAGCATCAGAACTTAAAGAATCAGTATCTTCTGATAAGACAACAGTGTGAGTAGCAATGGAGGCTTCAGCATCCTCTAATTGCTGATCTGATACTAAGTTCTGATCAACAGCCATATCCTAATGCTTACCTAAAATTTGATCATCAGCATCTTGATGCAGAGAAGGTGTTGTTGATAACTCTGGAGTTTGAACAGCATCAGTAACAGGTGTTGTGGAAGGATTATTAGCTGTTGGAGCTTCTAAGAAAAGAATTGCAGGCACAACCAAGTTCTGAATATCAATTTCAGCACTTGTGCCTAGATCAACAAAAGACACAGATGGTGAGTTAGCCTTGTCAGATACAGCTTCCTGAGATGGAGTTGATGGAGAAGAAGTGACTGGAGCAAATTCCTTGCCTTGTGAGATCAGAGATTCCTGATCCTCTTCCTTAGCTGCTTCCTCCTCATCATCTGAAACTGACCTTTGTGCCCTCTGTTTCTTGTACTTCCTTATTGATTTGGATTCCTTGGGAGTTCCAGGAACTATCATACGTCTAAGCCTCTTGAGAAGCCTAGAACCCCCAATTTCAGAATCCTTCTGAGAAGTTGCTTTCTCAGCTTCAACCACCACAGGTTCTGAAGAAGGAATTTGTTCCTCAGAATCTGATTCATCTCTCCAAGTAAATCTCCTCCTCTTTTGAGGTGTTTGAGGAACAGTCTTTGTTCTCTTTGGCTTAGAGGATGTAGGCTTCACAGTAGGTGCTGAAGAAGAAGGTTGAGCAGTCTGTGAAGTGGAGAGATAGGATTGGAGATAACTTCTGAGGGTAGGTTGAGTAGAATGAGAGGTAGGTACTGAGGATGATGGATTTTGGGTGGTTGGAGGTGGTTGGACATCAGAGTAAACAGATCTATAGGTATCAGGATCAGCATTTACCAGGATCTGTTTTACAGACTTAGGAATCTGTAATGGTCTAACCATTTTCTTCTTAGTATCAGCATTTACCAGATCATTAAAGTACCTTTTTGTAACCTTAAAAGGTGGGGTTTGAGTGCTGACTAAATGAGGTTCATCAGTACAGTAAGTGTAAATAAGTTGACAGAATCTAGCAAAATAAACAACATCTCGATCCTCTGTCATCCTATCCCCAATAAAACCAATTATTTCAGTTGCAAAATCAAAATGAGTTTGATGGATAATAGCATACCCTATGTGCTGACTCAGAATTGGGATAGCATCAAAATTTGAACATTTGTTCCCAAAGGCTTTGGTGATGCAATCAAAGAAGAAACTCCATTCTCTTCTGATATTAGCCCGTTTCAACTGTCCAAGTTTCGTCAGACTCTTTTCATATCCCAATTCAGCCATTAACTCCCGAAGGGCTGAGTCCTCTGGAACTGAGAAAGTACAATCCTCTGGAAGATGTAAAGCCCTGCGTACTGTACCAGGAGTGACTACAAAAGATGAATCACCCACTTGGAAGATAATACTGGGAGTTCCACGGTTACCACCATCATCAAAAACGCCAGTCCTCCAGAACCTCAGAACTTGTTGACTTGAAAATAATTCAGGCTGAGTTAAGGCGTACCCAACCTCACTATGTGCAAGAAGATCTTGCATAAAATGCAATTCAGATGGAGCTTCAGCATGATCAAGAATTGCAGCATAGTTGTTTGGAACAAACTTTGCTCCATCAATGATTAAATCCTTTGGTGCCATGTGAAAAAATTGAGAATTAAGTATGCCTGATAGGTGTTTGATATAATGTCTGTATGAAAACAACGGAAAAAGTAAAGTGAAGGAGAGTAAAAGTAAGAAGAGAGATAAAAGATGAAGAAATTAAAAAGATTATAGAAATCTTCTCTCTGCTGTACTTATACAAAAAAAATATTACCGTTGGACACCTGTCAGACATGCAGTAATAACGGATAGTTACTGGGCTCGAGAAAACAGGAATGATTACTTACCCAGTTGCCTTGTTTCAAGGAAAAACCGTTCCATTAATCAAGAGAAACCATTTTAATTCAAAATTTAAACCGTTAGCACTGATTGAATTATTTTTCACTGCAACATTAATATTCTGAAAATAAATCATGTTAAAAATGACCGAGATAATTTCGATGAATAAGTGCTGACAGAGAATCAGAACTTAAATAAAAACAAAATGTAAATGGTCATCAGAATATCAATCAGGATTTATCAACAGAAGATAAAATAACTCAGAGACAAAATCTTGAAGTAAAAACAATTTTCATTAATATATCAAGTCAATACATTTATGAAATGGAAATTACATGAATACAAGATTTTCTCTAAGCTTCTAATCCTAACGTCAACAGCTTTAGTCCTAGCTAAGAAGCCTGACAAAGCTGATGATGAAGAAGAACAGGAAGAAGATGAGATTAAGTCATCTTCCTCTTCCTATCTTTGACGAACAAGATGGCGAGTCGTATGATTCGCTCTTGCTGACGGATAGCTTCCCGCCTTTCCTCCTCCAATCGCTCCAGATGGCGATGGTAATCCATATAGAAGAATAGGAGGTGAGTTAGCACCTCCTGTAGGACAGAATCCCAGATCTCCTCAGGAATGGCTGTTACATGCCACTCCTGCTGCCAGTCGGCACAACTTAGCTCCATTGTGAAGGTTTGGTTGTTCAAAAACATGTTGTATCGAACCATTGTGTTTTTGATAGAAGAAGGAGGATAAGTGTGTGAGAAGAATGTGATGGAAAGACTGATGTGAAGTGGTTGCTTATATAGGCAAGAGAATGCCAAGAGACGCAAAGATATTTAATGCTGACAGGTAGAATTAATTCTATCTCGTCTCCCTAGACTTTGAAAAAGAATAACAGTCATTGGAAAGAGGAATCATGGTCTAGACCGCACAAGACACAAGAAACAGTGGACTGTTCAAGGACAAATACCATTAATCCTAATCATAGTGACTATTACTCTTCCACTTCAACATATTCTAGTTCGAACTGAGACTGTTACCAAATTTTACTCACAGATAAGTCAAGTAAAGGATTAGACTGAAAAATCAGAACTTAGACCTATACCAGAACTTAACAGTCATCAGAACATAATTTCTTCACTCGAAAAAGGAATGCCCATCTTAGTAAATACTCATACAAGTTCTGAGTTATAGACGTCAGAACTTAATCATCAAAACGTGTAACTGAGAACTTGTCCTCAGAATTTTTGCAATAATGACACAATGACTGTTTATCTAAAATAACATAGACCACCATAGAAATTTTCATCATTCAGATGGAGTGATTAGTGTGTGCATTAAGCTAAAAACAGACAAAGAGTAAAGTCTGATTCACTTCAGTACATCTTAGAAATAAGGCATAACTAAAATTTTGCTAAAGATCTGTCATTGTCCTGAAACCTACTGAAGAATGAGTTTATGCTTGAGTCCACCTCAACTGTTTTGTGCTAATTTTATGCATCTTTTGAAATTCTATTTTACAGTGGCTTCTCAGTGTAAGTGAGTCACGACTGTTTATCAGAATTTATGCTATTTTCAGAGTATTTCTCCAGTAATCATAGAGTGTGAAAAGTCACCAAGAAAATATTTTGCTTTTCTGATGCATATTTACTTAATACCAGCAATGCACTTGAATCGTCCCTTCCATATTTTTACTCTAGATCTCAAAGGAGTACCTGATTTTAATCTTTGATCTTTTTGCTTTTTCTTTTGATAAGAGAGGTCTATCAGCACTTAGTACATTCAGCAGTTTTACTAGTATCAGAACTTAACAGATGAGTAGCATTATTCTAATTTGTGACTTAGTAATAAGATATACAAAGTGAACTTAACTAAGCTCAGTTATCAGAATTTGCTAGTGTCATAAGATTTCCACTGAAATAATTACTTCTTCCATGGAATCATTTGTTTATTGAAGACTACTAGGTCAGTATCTAGCACAGTTATCCTCATAGGATTGAATAGGTACTAGAACAGACATATCACTTATCAGAGTTTAGAAACATATATCAGACAACAGTCAGTACTTAAAGACATTAATCAATTAAGCACAGAATACACAATGAGATTAATTCTGTAAATACTGAGCATAAAGTCTGATAACACAGAACAAGTCTAAGCAGATTTAGAGAAAGAACCTGAAACCATTCCAAGTTCATTTACCAATCTTGTAAAAGTAGCTTCACATAATGGTTTTGTGAAGATATCTGCCAAGTGTTGATCTGTGGGAACAAAATGCAATTCCATTGTACCTTCATCCACATGTTCCCTGATGAAGTGATACCTGATGCTGATGTGCTTTGTCATTGAGTGTTGAACTGGATTACCCGTCATAGCAATAGCACTTTGATTATCACAGTAAATAGGGATTTTGAAATATGTTAACCCATAATCCAGTAACTGATTCTTCATCCAAAGAATCTGTGCACAACAGCTTCCTGCAGCAATATACTCTGCTTCTGCAGTTGATGTGGAAATTGACTTTTGTTTCTTGCTGTACCAAGAAACCAATCTGCCTCCAAGAAATTGGCAGCTTCCAATTGTGCTTTTCCTGTCAATTTTGCAACCTGCAAAATCTGCATCTGAGTAACCTATTAGTTTAAAATCTGATTCTCTAGGATACCATAATCCCAGAGCAGCTGTCCCTTTAAGATACTTAAAGATTCTTTTTACAGCTGTTAAGTGAGGTTCTCTTGGATCTGCTTGAAATCTTGCACAAAGACAGGTAGCATACATAATATCAGGTCTACTAGCAGTTAGATAGAGTAGAGAGCCAATCATACCTCTGTAGTCAGTAATATCTACTAATTTACCGGTATCCTTATCCAGTTTTGTTGCAGTGGCCATTGGAGTGGATGCACTTGAACAATCTTGCATTCCAAATTTCTTTAGCAAGTTTCTGGTGTACTTGGTTTGACAAATAAAAGTGCCTTCCTCATTCTGCTTGACTTGAAGGCCCAGAAAATAGCTAAGTTCCCCCATCATACTCATCTGCTATCTTGACTGCATTAGTTTGGCAAACTTCTTGCAAAGTTTGTCATTTGTAGATCCAAAAATGATATCATCAACATAAATCTGGACTAGAAGTAAGTCCTTTCCATGGTTGAGGTAGAACAGTGTTTTGTCTATTGTCCCTCTGTTGAATCCACTTTCCAGAAGAAACTGAGCTAAAGTCTCATACCATGCTCTAGGAGCTTGCTTAAGTCCATAAAGTGTTTTGTCAAGTCTGTAGACATAGTCTGGATGTTTGGTATCTACAAAACCTGGAGTTTGTTCAACATATACCTCTTCCTCCAATTCTCCATTGAGAAAAGCACTTTTCACATCCATTTGAAACACAGTAAACTTTTTGTGAGCAGCATAAGCCAAAAATATCCTTATGGCTTCTAACCTAGCAACTGGTGCAAATGTTTCATCATAATCAATTCCCTCCTGTTGAGAATATCCTTTTGCAACCAGCCTTGCCTTATTCCTTGTAATTATGCCATCACTGTCAGTTTTGTTTCTGAATACCCACTTTGTACCAACAACAGATCTATTCTTTGGTCTTGGTACTAGGGTCCAGACTTTGTTTCTTTCAAATTCATTCAACTCTTCCTGCATTGCTTGCACCCAATCAGCATCTTGAAGAGCTTCTTCCACTTTCTTTGGCTCAGTCTGAGAGAGAAAAGAATTGTAAAGACACTCATTTGAAGTACCTGTTCTAGTTCTGACACCTGCATCAGGATTTCCAATTATCAAATCAGGTGTATGTGATTTTGTCCACTTCCTTGCAGATGGAAGGTTTTCTCTAGAACTGGATGCTCCCCCATGATCCATGCTATCTTCATTTTCATTTTCTGATGCTCCCCCTGAAACTATGCTCTCTGAGTTGGATTCTTCAGTATTTAGATTTTCAGCACTATCAGAACTTGGCTTATCAGAACTTGACGAATCAGAACTTGAAGAGCCAGATGCATGTTCGGATGTTTCTTGAGATGTGGTAGGATCTTGAGTATGCTCCCCCTGCATAGGTGCATCTTCCTTTAACGTAGTCACCACAGTTTCAATAACATCAGAGTTTAATCCATCAGAGTTTGCAGTATCAGGACTTAGACTGTCAGGATTTTCAGTATCAGAATATGAGTCTTCATTTTCAAATATCAGCTGATCATGGTCAATGAAATCGTTAAGACCAGTGATCTTCTTGTCATCAAAAGAGACATTGATAGATTCCATGACCACTTTTGTTCTCAAATTATAGACTCTGAAGGCTTTTATGGAAAGTGGATATCCAACAAAGATTCCTTCATCAGCTTTTAGATCAAACTTTGATAGCTGTTCAGGATGAGTCTTGAGAACAAAACACTTGCATCCAAATACATGAAAATATTTCAGATTTGGCTTCTTTTTCTTCACCATCTCATATGGTGTTTTTCCATGCTTGTTAATGAGTGTTGCATTTTGAGTAAAATAAGCAGTCTGCACAGCTTCACCCCAGAAATAGGTTGGAAGCTTTGCTTCTTCAAGCATTGTACGTGCAGCTTCAATGAGAGTTCTATTCTTCCTTTCAACAACTCCATTTTGCTGTGGAGTACCAGGAGCAGAAAATTCCTGCTTTATTCCATGGCTTTTGCAGAACTCTTCCATTTTCAAATTCTTGAACTCAGTGCCATCATCACTCCTTAAAATTTTCACAGAATCTTTGACCATTTTATCCAGCTGTTTGACATGATCAATCAAGATAGATGCAGTTTCACTTTTTGTGTGCAAGAAATACACCCATGTGTATCTGGCGAACTCATCCACTATGACCAACGCATACTTCTTCTTTGCAATAGACATGACATTTACTGGACCAAATAGATCAACATGTATAAGATGATAAGGCTCAAGAATTGATGAATCAGTCTTGCTCTTGAATAAAGATTTTCTTTGTTTGGCTTTCTGACATGAATCACAAAGACCATCAGGAGCAAATACTGTGTTTGGCAATCCTCTCACAAGATCTTTCTTGACCAGTTCATTTATATTGTTGAAATTTAAATGAGAGAGTTTCTTATGCCAATTCCAGCTTTCTTCAATTGATGCTCTACTTAACAGACAGATTGCAGAGCCATCAGTACTTGTTAAAAGCTTAGCTTCATAAATATTACCACGTCTGTATCCTTTCAGAACAACTTTGCCTTTAGATTTACTCACAACTTCACAGTGTTCTTCAAAGAAATCAACATGATAACCTCTGTCACAGATTTGACTTATACTCAGTAGGTTGTGTTTAAGTCCTGAGACCAGAGCTACTTGTTTAATTACGACATTTCCAAGATTGATATTGCCATATCCCAATGTTTTTCCAATGTTGCCATCTCCATAAGAAACACTTGGGCCAGCTTTCTCCACAAAGTCTGATAGCAGGGCCTTATTTCCAGTCATATGTCCTGAACATCCACTGTCCAGAACTAGAATATTTTTCCTGTTGCCCTGCAATCACAAAGACCACTAATTATTAGTTTTAAGGACCCAGACTTGCTTGGATCCTTTGGCCTTATTAAGTTTGTTAACATTTGCAGCGGATTTAGCATCAGAGTTTATGTTAACATTTTTCTTATCAGAATTTACATTATCAGACTTTGAATCAGAATTTACACTAGAAGAAACAATGGAAACTTTCTTCAAAGAAGGTTTTATTTGATAATAATCATAGTACAAACTATGATATTCCTTACAAGTATAAATGGAATGCCATAAAATACCACAATGAAAACAAGGATTTTGTGGTTTGTATCTAACAGACTGACTCTTAACTCCTGATTTTGAAGGTAAGGAGTTAATATTCTTATTTTTCCTGCAAAAAGAAGCCAGATGGTTAGAACTTCCACAGTTATGACATGTTTTCCTAGGAGCATCAGAAACAGGTTTATAATCATTGCTTTTATTCACACCTTCCTTTCCATTCCTATTTTTCCTAGGTGATTTTACCTTGTTTGCATTCTTGACATCTTTCAGCTTATGCTTAAGCTGCTTCTTTGTCATTAAGCCTATGTTTACTTCAGCTGTCTTTTCCTGTTTTAGTTTGTCAGAAGTTAATTCCTCTTTAACTTCTGATTTCTCATTATCAGACTTTACAGTTACAAACTTAACAGGTTTTAACTTTGGCTTTTGCTTAACAACAGGCTTAATTTCTTCAGTTCCTTTATCATTCTTATTCTCTCCATAACCTAAGCCCTCTTTCCAATTTTCACTACTTAGCAAATTTTGAGTTGTTCTGCCAGAGTTAGTCCAAGTCCTGATTATCTCTCTTTCCTTTTCTAACTCAGTTTTTAGAGATTCATTCATTTTTAGCACTTCATCCCTAACATAAAAAGCATCATCTCTATCCTTCTGAGTTTGATGGAACATGACTAACTCTTTTTCTAAGAAATCATTCATTTTCTTAAATGCAAGATTTTCAGAAGTTAATCTTTCACATGTTAAGGTTTGATCTCTATAACTAACAAACATGGTTTTAAGATATCTTCTCAACTCATTAATATCATCAGTATGAAAAGCATAAGTAGTCTGAGGTACCTTTGTTTCAGCAGCTTCAGAACTGTTATCAGCACTTTCTTTATCAGCATTTGCCATCAATGCATAGTTCTCCTCACTTTCAGAGTCTGAAGTGTCTGTCCAGCTTTTCTGTTTTGTGACAAGAGCCTTGCCTCTGTCACCCTTTACCTTCTTGCAGTCAGGAGATATGTGGCCTTTCTCACCACAATTATAGCATTTAACATTGGTGTAATCTCCTCTGTCAGACTTTCCTCCTCTGCCTTCAGATCTTCTGAAATTCTTCTTATCAGAACTTATGCTTTTCCTGGAAAACTACTTTCCCTTCCTGAACTTCCTGTATGCAATCTTGGTGATTCCTTTCACCATAAGAGCACACAGCTTCATCATCTCCTCATCAACATCAGTCTCAGGCAAGCTTTCAAAATCTGAGTCATCATCACTCTCAGAACTTGATGACTCAGTATCAGACTTTATGAAAAGAGTTTTACCCTTGTCTTTCTTTGAGGAAGCTGCTTTGGGGAATTCTTCTTCAGCCTTAAGAGCAACTGTCCTTGACTTTCCTCCTTTCCTCTTGCTTCTTTGTTCCATCTCCAGCTCATGAGTCTTGAGCATTCCATAGATTTCGTCAAGAGTTGTTTCATCAAGATTGTAGTTGTCTCTTATTGTTGTTGCCTTCAAATCCCAGCATTCAGGAAGAGCTAACAGGAACTTAAGGTTTGAATCTTCAAGATCATACTCTTTATCAACCAATGACAAATCATTCAAAAGTTTGACAAATCTATCATATAAATCATTCCATGACTCATTAGTCTTTGAGTCAAAGTGTTCATACTCTTGAGTGAGTATTGTCTTCCTGTTCTTCTTAATTATGTCAGTTCCCTGACACCTTGTTTCCAGAGCATCCCATATCTCCTTAGCAGTCTTGCAGTTGATTACCCTATTTGACATTATATTATCAATGGCACTATGCAGTAAGTGTCGTACCTTAGCATCCTTAGCAATTGATGTTATGTCCTCAGCAGTATAATCAGTCTTCTCCTTTAGTACGGTCATTGCTGTTTCACCTACAACTGCAACAGCGAGTTTAGTTGGTTTGTGAGGACCTTCCTTGATTCTATCCAGGTATTCTGGATCTGTTGCTTCCAGGAACATGGTCATCCTTACCTTCCATATGGGATATTCAGATGGTCTCAGTATGGGGACTCTGATGGTCTCATACCGACTCTGAATTTGTGTCTTTGGTGGTTCCTCAGTTGTGGTAGGCTTAGTTGGAGTTTCTGTGTTCGACATGATTGTGTTTGGATCTTTAACTGTATGTAAGTTAACAGATAGGCTCTGATACCAATTGTTAGGTCACACACACACTGTAGAGGGGGTGAATACAGTGTATAGTACACTCAAATCGAACTTTAAGAACTTAAGTAACAGAAAACAAACTTTATTGAAATAATAAACTTTGTTACAGTATGGAACTGTTACCTCTCAGTGATGAACAAATATCACGAGAGCTGCTAGGGTTACAATGAATAATCTTTTCTAATAATGATAACACTTATAGTGTAAACCCTATGTCTGTGTTTATATACTACAGAGTTACAAGATAATCGCTAATTGATATGGAATATAATTCTGCTTCCTAAAATATATCAATCAGATTTCTTTTCTTCCAAGTATTCCATTCTTCACGGAATTCCTTCTTCATGCATATCTCTTCTTATGTTTATCTCGATCTTCTTTCCTTTATTCAGCTATTGTCCTTATCTGATTATCCTTCAGCACTTAAGTTCTGATATCTATCTTCTGATGATTATCTCCTGATAATATAAGTACTGATATCCTTAAGTCCTGACTTCCAGTATAAGTACTGATCAACAGTTAAGTACTGATTTATCCTGTTCACGTAAGATTCTGAAAGCTAAATATAAAACATATTAGCCATGACATTATCAAATATATCTAACAAACTTGTTGAGCTTTCTTTAGTCGACGCATAATCTCATACTTCTATTTTCTTATTAATAATTAGTACTGGTGCACCTTATGGGATACACTGGGTCTAATCGCTTCTTTTTCGAACATCTGCTTTGCTAACTTCCTGATTTTAACTAGTGCCATTTTGTGTAAGGCCTTGGTCACTGGTTTCGTCTCTGGTGCTAAGTCAATCGCGAGCTTCAATTCTCTATCTGGAGGAAATGTTGATAACTCATCTGGAAACATATCTTGAAACTCCTTAATTACTGTAAAATCTTCAAATTTTGTTTGCTTCTGACTTTTATTTATCTCATAATCACCATAATGCCCACATCTTGATCACCGTAATCATCGTTAACAAATTCTTTACCTGCTTTCATCTTCTAAACCTCATCACCTTCTCATTTAGCGTTCTCAAAATTATCTTTTCATCACGATGATCTATCTGGACATCACGCTTAAATAGTTGATCCATTCCTTAGAATAATGTCAAATCCTCTTATCTTAAATGATATCGATTCTTCACAACTTATTGCAGGAAATCTCAATTCAATCATTGGTACTCACTTATTTAACAAATACACGTTCTTAAATTTGCTAGTCCTTTAGTCATAATCTTATCAATTCAACGAGGTAAATCATCTTATCAATGATTCCTTGAGAGATAAACGATCAAATTGCTCCCACATCTTTCAATAATTTAACGCATAAGGTATCCACAGTAGTCATTCACGTCATCACATCCGTATTCTAAATAACATAATTCACAGGAAAATCGCAATTGCTCATTCTCGGAGGCGTATTCCTTATTGGAGTAGATTCCCTTGACTTTTAGTGCATCCCTGGCTAGGGCTAGTGATTTGCAGTCCTCTCCATATGCCCTTGTTTTATTTCCATACGTGAGAGGTAGATGGAAGTTTGCCCGCTTGGTTCATAATACGTTGATTTTTGTTTGAAAAACTCTTGCAAAGAACGACAGTACAACGAAACAACTAGAAGGATTCACAACTCAAAAAAATTAAAGTTGAAAAGAAAGAAGAAATAAGGATTTGAATATGCATGAGACAACCACATTGGTACTTAAGATGGCCAGTCTTTCATACCATAAAGCATACAGCACATGATTAGGTGGCATCCCACCCGACTCTTCATCATTCTGACAAAGTGTCTCATCATAACACTGTTTGTCCCAATCAGAAAGCAAAACTTGAAGGGAACAATTGAATTTGAAAGGAATGCAATATCCTCCTTTTTGATATCATCATAAGGAGTTTATTAAGAAAAGAAGTTCATACATTTTTAGGAATTAAATAGGAATATACGCTGTAATATTGAGGACAAGTATGATACCATTGGTCACCATCCACATTTCACTTGTGTTCATCTTTCGAGCTTGTTCGATCATATCCCAATCGTGTCATATAACAACTTTAGAAGGTACGCTGAAATGCCTTCGCAAATTAAGCATTATGGTAGATTCTTACTTGTTAAGTCTTGCGTCTTTAACATTGCACCTACACGTATAATACTTTAACAATATGATAATAATGGCGTTCCTACCAGATAACTTCGAGTTTCCTCTTTTTAATTTAAATAACCGCGAATCATTCAACATAACGATCCTTTTGCTAATAATATTCTTCTTTTAGAAAATTCTGGAAATCTTCCCAACCTTCTTCGGTCATGCCCAGCCTCCTGTTAAATCAATGAATTCCTTGAACTTTAATGGTCTCTGCAACTGGATGAATAATTATTCCGTACGCGGATTCTGTTATTAACCTTGTCAAACAATATTTGCACCTTACCGTTAGGAATAATCAACTTCTTCATAATCACGGGTTACTTTGTTCTCTGAATTAACAATACTAAGTCTGAAACAAGTATCCTTCCAGGTAATCCGGGTCTTTTAACAAACAAGAACTCAAGTAGTAACTTGACAACCAGGGTTTAAAACTTATTTTATTCAAAAAGGCTTTTAGAAATTTTTGTAAGGGAAAATATTTTTCGAAAACTTGTTTAAGAATTTTGAAAATCACACATCTGGTTGTCCTTACTATATGAGTTGGTTGTTGTCCTTCCTATAGCAAGATACCAAGTTAAAGAAATGATTACACAAAGGTCCATTTACTTCCATTTATCTTCTCTCCTTCATTGGGTCTATTACCTTCCTTAATCGACGAAAACTTCAGTTGTCGTTGCATATTATCTTATTCGTAGCTTCACATCAAGCTTCCATACTGGTGATACTCCCATCATCAACTTTGCAATCGTTAAGTGGAACAAATATCCAATAGTCAACAAGTCTATTTCATAGAACAAAGTTTGCTTATATCACGTCACATCACTACTTTATATATCACATTTTTCATAGCACCATCATCTAATTCTACGAAAATTCCAGATCTATACTTTTCTCTCTAACTCTTTCAAAAATCCTCTAGTCCATCCCACAAGCTAATCACGGGTGGTGTATTCACTAGTGGCCCCATTTAACCTGGTAGCACCTATCCTCCGAAACACTTAAACTTTTTTCTAAACTTCTTCTCACCTTTACTTATATCTCAAATACTCACCATTTACTGTAACTCCCGAATCCATCCTCGTAGGTACAATTGCTTCATAGGACAAGTTTTAAACTGGGGTATAAAACAAGGTGTAGGGTAAACTGAAGAGATACACTCACAATTGAATGTCCAGTAAAACAAGAATAAACAGATGGAGGTTCTTAAATAGGTAGTCTCATATCAAGACGTGATGGAATAGCGTAGAATAGCTTGAAGAGGTGCAACTGTTACAACAGAAAGTAATACCATTAATACTGACGGAAGAACAAGGTACAATTCAAATCTGGGAGAAGATGATGATCTTCGAACGGAAGGCTCCAAACGATAAGATGATACAGGGAAATCAGGATATGCCATTGCCATTGTCTGGAAAACACGTCGCAAGTTAAGAATCCCGAATCGTAATATGAACCGTATCAGAGACCTACTATACAATCGCACTCAACCTCATAACGTCTTATCTTTCTATTTTTTATTCCTAATCCTAACCCTCTACCCAATCCCGACAATCTAGGCTTGTTTCAGTGACTTATAACCTGTGGCTCTGATACCAACCTGTGGCGCCCTCCAAACCCGGGTCAGAAGTTTGGGGTTCACAACACATACACAAAATATAAACCTGTATATATGATACTATTTGCAATGACCCTGCTTTACATATCCATGGATCGCAACAGGTTAAAGTATGAAAACAAGCCACAACCTTAACTTTTATTACATCGTGCCCAATCCCATCTAATTTAACTTACAACTGATAAAAAAATTATTCTTATAATCTTACTATCTCTCTACCGTATGAAGCTCCTGCTAGCTCGATCCTACTCAAACTGGAATCCTAGCCCGCACTTTGGACTGAGGAACTTCACTATCATCCATATCCTTTTCAACTGTAAAATATATAAAAGAATCGCAAGGGTGAGCTAACTAGCTCAACAAGTCATAACAGTGATAATTGAGGTTTAAATAATGTTCAAATGGAATGATTCAGAGGAATCAAGTTTCTTTTTAACTAATCATTAGAATTGGATATTCATTTTAAGTTTTTTTAAAAAAAACCAAGGTTAGGTTGCTGATCAGTCACGCACTAACCCCGAGCGAAGCACACAGCTCTGCTCTACGAACTGGAGCCAAGGCACACATTGGCCTAATTCGACCACGAATCTGGTCTGACCACGAATCTGGTCCACATAAAGAAAACTATCCAATTCTAAAACAATTCAGTATAATAAACAATATAATTCGATAAAACAAGATCATAATCAATGATGATTAAACATTTGAATAAAAATGTAAGGAAACTCATGGATATCATAAGGGTATATCAGGGTATGTATAAGAAACGGTTTTCAGTCTGTAACAGGATCAGGTATTAGACAAACAATGTTTTTTTCCAAGGTATAGTTCTTTGATGTTATAAAGAATGGTTGGGGTATAAAAGTTTCTGTGTTTTCAAATAATTCTCTTCCAGTGTTTGGTGGTTGGTAGTTATGCATTTGGGAAGTAGTATCATATTTGTGTGGTTGGGTATTTGAGGATCAACAAAGGGTGGTTTACAAAGAATAAGGCTTACGGCTCAAGATTAAGAAAAATCAAGGTTCAAGGTTAAATTGTTTAAAGCACTTGCAATATAAAACAAGAGTTATTTTGTATAATAGCGACATGTTATGAAACAGTTCGAAAGTATTTGCAAGATATCTTGAAGAAAAGTTCAGAAGTACTTGCCTTACAGGGCTTTACAACTATTACTGTTCAACTCTGAGCCGACTCTGCCGCTTAGGCTTTAAAGTCCAACCACTAGATCACATTGGATTCGACTTCGATACTCAGGTTTTTCTGTTGAAACTCTACTGAGCTCGTCGACTGACTACTAGGTCATCTTTAGCCCATCGTCCACTTTCGGTTTCCCGACTAGAACCAACAGGGTCGAAATACTCTATGTTAGACTCCTAGTTATCCTTGACATATCCTCGTTAAAAACCTACCCATACGATAACATATTCCGACTCGTAATCATTCATATTGTAATAACACAAACAACAATTTAGGGTTCACGTTCTCGAAATCGGTTCGGTGTTCATTTTCAGGAAATACGTATACTCGTAATTTTACGAAATCAGGGTTATGGGTTTTAGCAAATTATTTCATCACGTCGTGTAGTCAAGTTTCATATAAAACACATATATATCTATATAACCACTCAATGTCCCGATAATCGTTGGATACGCTCCCGTATTTTCGTAGGTAAATTTCTCGAAAATTGGGCAGCGTCTCTTTTATTTATCGGACTACCCGTCGAAACAATTCGACATCAATTCAACAACAAACAACCCAACGACTAATTCAACCGATACCATAACCGAAATCCACGTCACAAATCCCAATCACCAATATTATTCGATTGTTTACTATTATTCGCATTTTATATTTTTATTCGTATTAGGACTCAGAATTGGATCATCACTGTCCATCGTCGGCTCGCCGGGGCTCATCGCCGACGGCGGCAAAAACTTACGGGTACCCGATTAAATTCCGGGTTCCAACGCAAATTCCCACCGATTAATTTTTTAAAAAAATCATTCTCCGCATGAATTAAATTTTAATATCACGAACCTTATTCAAAACAATTCCTGCAAAAATAATGATAAAATAATTAAAATCTTACATCGAGCATGCAACACAGTCGAACCATACATCACAAATTCAGACCACCACACACGGCCGTGAGGCCGCCACACACAGAGACCCAATTGCACGTGCACACGTGCAAAACTCACATCAACACACACTTAATCACCTACATATATACCAAGTATATATATACATGCAAAACGGGAATAACAGGATGCCACGCCGGAAGTAATAACCGGAAACGAACCGGAAATCACAGGAACAAGGCGGCAACGTGACGCCGACGGACAACCGGACTAAAGAAGCGGAAAAATCGCCGGAAAGCGGATCACCAGAAAAAGAAAATTGTCGGAAAGGGAGAAACAGAGGAAGATGTGAGAGATTAACCGGTGAGAGAGAGAGAAGTGAGGTCGAGCGAGAGGGAGAGATGAGACGAGAGGAAAGTGATGTTTGTTTCCTGTTTCTTTTTATAACTGTGATCTAATCCTGCATACAACACGTGTACAGAAATAGGTGCCACGCAGCTCTAATTCAAGCCACGTGTCCCCCAACCGTTTCGCAGGCCCGGTTTTATAAATTTATAGAACATCGCGCGATTAAAAATAATCCCAAAAATTCCAAATAAATTTTTAAAATGTCACGAATAATTCAAAGTTATTAAAATAATTTTTTTTCATAATTTTTAAAGTATTTTCAAAATTTAACTCGTACCCGCATTTCACAATTAACGAATCGAGCTGCACTTAAAATAAATTCATAAAATCTCGAAAATAGTCTTAAAATATTATAAATATCCCGAAGTTTATAAAAAACACAAATTTTGAAATTTTAAAACAATTTCTAAAACACACTTTATACCCGCTTTTAGCAATTAAACGAATCGATACGCCGGTGAAATTAATCCCGAAAATTTCCAAAATAATTTTAAAATACTCGAAATATTTCAAACTTAAATAAATATGAGTTTCATAATTTTTGAAGAATTCTAGAATTAAATATGAATTTTACAAATAAAAGTAATCAGAAAATTATTTAAAGATAAATAATTAATAAAATATTGATTGCTCAATTTTATAAAATCCTAAAAATAATTATTGTAATTATAAAATCATAAAAATAATTTTAGAGACATTCCAAGTATTTACGCAAATAAATTTTCACTAAATCCACTTTTTAAAATGAAAACAATTCAATACGACTCCATAATTAATCACGCGGACAACCCGGTACATTATAATCACACATCAATAATTCAAACAACACATAGTGGTCTAAACCAATACACATATTTTATTTATTTAATAATTTCCATAATTACATAATTAAATAATTCAAAAATACACGAGTCGTTATACAAGGCCTTCAATTTGATCCACAAGCATATTATTTACAGAAGTTGGTTAAGTGTGGGTATCTTGAAGCCAGTTGGCTAGGAGATATGAAGGTTGCTATGTGGAGGTAGAGCGTAGGTCAGAGTTTGGTTATATGGTATTTGAGGTGATGGGAACACCTGTAATTGAGGTCACAGTTGGACTCACCGTGTGAACTGTGGTTGTGATAGTTTCTTATTTACCTTGAGAGTGAACCTTTATTAAATTAAAGGGGAGTTAGCCAGGTTACTGTCATGTACCATGACCTCAAACCCTTGTTCTTCTTGCAAAGAACTGAAACCTGAAATGATTGATTTCTTGCCTCTCTAGTGGATGGATCATTAACAATTGAACTCCTAGCTTCAATTGTCAAAGTAATTTTAGATAGGGTTTTGAGGGGAGTTGTTCCTTCTAGAAGAACCTCCAATTAAATTGGAGAGGGTTTGAGTATCACCTCCTCAATATTACTACCCTCAAACCTTAAAGCCTGTGAAGGCTCATTTGCACATGAAGGTGCATTGGTTGTCATAGGGTCCTCAGTAAACTGATGAAACCCATGTGTTTGTGATGGTGTCATCAAGGTTTACCTCCCCATGTAGCCTCTCACCATCCAAATGTGGGTTCTAACTGGTGATCACAGTTTCAAGAACCGTGTCACTTGATTTTGGCACAGCTTAAGAAGTAGATTCAAGCTCTTCATTATATGAAGAAGAATTTTAGATATAAGATTTGATATTTCAGAAGTAAGTGTTGACAACTCCTCCTGAGTAGAAGAGGAAGTTTCAATTGATGTGCTCTCATGGTGTGTGACAGCCAATTGACTTCTTTCACCTTCTTGAGAGTACTCAAGAAGGGGTGCAGACTCTATACAAGGTGCATTTGGGAGAATGCGTTGTTCAATAGTGACACCTTGTTCAGAAAATGCCACTAGAGTCTGTGTTGATCCTTTATTTAATTTTGCATCCTTTTGAGAAGATACATAAGTGGTTAGTTGAGTGGTCAACTTTATTTTATTCTTCCTTGGTTTCTTAACCAGATGACTCTCACTCTCACTTGGTTGCTCTCCACTTTCTTTGATTACACCCAACTTTGTATGTTTTCTCTTCTTTTTACTAACTTCACCCTTTTGAGAGGATGAAGCAGTTGCCTACTACCATCAAAGAATTTTGAAAAAATGGCTTCAAGGCCCCTGTGGGTTGTCCTATTTATATACTTCTACAGGACCACGAGTCATTGTTGTACTAGCATTTGCAAGACTTCTCATGTCAGGCATCGGGCAGGGGTAAGTCCTAAATTTCTCTACATAAAGTTAGTGATACTTAGACTTACTCCTACTTGGTTTTTCATATTCAATTGTCCAAATAGAACTTTGGACACTGATTTAGAAATGCATATTAAGCTTTGATCAATACCCTCGGTTAATTGAATGTCATTAACCTTATGGTTTAAGACAGACATTATAAATCTAGGGGAAAAGATTTCCTTATCTCTGTTTTCAAGGCTTTATTAGCCTGGTGCTCAGCTCACTCATGATGAGGCTTCCAAATTCCAGTTTTCTATTGCTGGCCATTGAGAAGACTAGCTTTTGAACAATACTGGAGATATTTTCATAACCAGTCTTTCTGCGGGTGAAAGCTTTGATCACAGTGTCAAACACAAACGATCATACCCTCCTGAGATGCTTCATGTTTAGCTTGAAAAAATTAATCTTATCTCTATAGTGAATGAAGTCCATGAAGTCTCCAATCTCCCGAGAGTAGGAACTACAACATGTTTGTCCATAGGTATCCATAGAGCTTTGTTCAAATCAGCTACACCAAACTCCACTGAAACCCTTTTAATTGTGTTGGACACAATCATTGACACTTGATTGTCATCTATTATGGCAAGAACAACACTTCCCTCAAATTCATTTAACACATCTAGGAACAGGGCAGGCTTTGATGTAAGAACCCCTGCAAGATAAGAATCAACAACAAACTTCACAAAATAATTGAAGTTATCAGGTGCTTGAGTTGGGTCCACAAATGCAAGGTAGTTGGTTCTATCCTTGGGGATTTCTGCTCTTTAGGTGTTTGAGTTTGATGCCATTTGAAAGCTTTAGAAAAACGAGTGGATAAGTTTTTTAGAAGAAAAAAGCTTGTAGAGATGTAAATTTGAGAGAAATCGATGTAAATAGGTTAAATAGATCTCGAGAGAGTAAATAGGTGTTATGTCGAGAGGCTTGGGTATTTATAGTGTAGAGATGACACTTCACGATAAGAGAATTAGAAACGGTAAAAATTATATCGAGAAGTCACATTGAGCTTATAGAGAACTCATGTCGAGATGTCATTTTGTGAAATCTTTTCGAAAATTAGATAATGATTTATCGTATATTGTACAAATACCCAGTTTGCCACTAGAACCTTATCCGTCGAGTTATAAAATACTCCAGAAAAATAATTGATTTTTATTAACAATTAATATTCCGACGGATGATCACACTCGATGGATAATGAGCATCCGTCGGGATGTAAATTTTGACTTAGCCAAAATTTCATCCAATACAGAAAAATCAATTAAATTTCTGGCTGTATTAAAACTTGCAAAAATATCTGAAATGATTCAGGAATAATTAAGCATACCTAACTCACTTACCAACCTTGAAAAGGTGGATTCATCAAGTGGCTTGGTAAAGATATCTGCAAGTTGTTTTTCACTTGGAACAAAATGAAGTTTCACAGTACCATTCATCGCATGTTCCCATATGAAGTGGTACTTGATATTTATATGCTTTGTTCTTGAATACTACACTGGATTTTAAGTGATGGCAATTGCACTTGTGTTATCACAGAAAATGGGAATTCTATCCACTTGTAGACCATAGTCCAACAATTGGTTTTTCATCCACAAAATCTGTGCACAACAACTACCAGCAGCAATATATTCAGCTTCATCTATAGAAGTAGAAACTGAATTTTGCTTTTTACTGAACCAGGACACAAGCTTGTTCCTTAGAAATTGACAGGTTCATGTTGCACTTTTTCTGTCTATTCTGTAACCTGCATAATCTGCATCTGAATAACCTCTATAGCTTGAAATATCCACATACTTTTCAGTAGTGTTTAATTCAAGCTTAGTTGCAGTGGCCATGAGAGTTTTTGCAGATATGAAATCCATTAGATCAAACTTTTTTAAAAGATCATGAATGTATTTAGTTTGACTAATGAATATTCCATCACTAACTTGCTTAACTTGCAAACCAAGAAAGTAAGTTAGTTCTCCCATCATGCTCATTTCATACTTACTTTGCATCAGTTTGGAAAACTTTTTGCAACGTTTTTCATCTGTAGAGCCAAAAATAATATCATCTACATAAATTTGAACAAGTATGCTAGAGCCATTAACATTTCTAAAGAATAAAGTTTTAACAACAGTACCTCTTGTGAAGTGATTTTCCAAAAGAAATTTTGATAAAGTGCCATACGAGGCTCTAGGTGCTTGCTTCAGTCCATAAAGTGCTTTCAAAAGATAGTAGACATGATTTGGGAAATTTGGATCTTCAAAACTAGGAGGCTGACTAGCATAGACTTCTTCCTCCAAATCTCCATTCAGAAAAGCACTTTTGACATCCATTTGATAGACCTTGAAATTGACATGAGCTGCATAGACTAAGAAAATTCTGATGGCTTCAAGTCTTGCAATAGGAGAAAAAGTTTCATCAAAATCTATTCCTTCTTGTTGACAATAGCCCTTAGCAACCAGTCTAGCTTTGTTCCTGACTATTATGCCATTTTCATCCATCTTGTTTCTGAATACCCATTTGGTGTCAATTGGATTCTTTCCTTTAGGCTTGGGTACCAACTTCCATACCTTGTTCCTTTCAAATTGGTTTAGCTCCTCCTGCATAGCTAAAATCCAATTAGGATCCAACAAAGCTTCTCCTACCTTCTTTGGTTCTTCCTTAGATAGGAAGCTGCTATATAGATATTCTTCTTGAGTTGCTCTCCTTGTTTGAACTCTAGAAGATGCATCACCAATGATGAGCTCAAAAGGGTGATCTTTAGTCCATTTCCTTTGTTGAGGTAGATTAGCTCTAGATGAAGAGGCCTCATTGTTGTCTTGATGTGTGACTGAGTTTTGATTATTAGAAACTCCCCCTGAGTTTGTGAATCTTTGATTTGAGAAAGGGGAACTTTCTGTAAGTGACCTATTTTAACTTTCAGCTTCTCTTAATGACCTGACGGATGGTGCACTTTATGTTCCGACGGATGAAGCTGATTGTCTCCCGACGGATAAGGCAGATTGTCTCCCGACGGATGAAGCATTTTGCAACTCGACAGATGTTGAATCATGTGCTTCATTAGTTGTAGATTTTTCTACATTATCCTTATTCATTTTTTCTTGATCACTTCCATCATCACTGTCATCACTAACCATCTTCACATTATCAAACTTGAGGCTTTCATGGAAATCTCCATCTTGCAATCCTTCAATCTTTTTGTCATCAAACACAACATGTATTGATTCCATAACAATGTTGGTTCTTAGATTATAGACCCTATATGCCTTTCCTACAGCATATCCAACAAAAATTCTTTCATCTACTTTAACATCAAACTTCCCATGTTGATCAGTTTAATTTCTCAAGATAAAACATTTACAGCCAAAGACATGAAGAAAAATTAGAGTTGGTTTCTTGTTCTTGAACAATTGGTAGGGTGTCATACATTTTGCTTGATTAATCACAGAAATATTCTGAGTGTAACAGGCAGTATTTACAGCTTCGGCCCAAAAAGATGTTGGTAAATTTGATTCTTCAAGCATTATCCTTGTAGCTTCAATAAGAGATATGTTCTTTCTTTCCACTACTCCATTTTGTTGTGG